>NW_012109953.1:659732-685312 GCF_000951045.1 Mandrillus leucophaeus | reverse complement strand
AATTTGTCTCAAAAAACAAACAACAAAACAACAACGAAACATTCTATCATGGATCAGTGTTGGAAACATCCTTGAACTGGAGTTGGAATTTTTTGCCTCAGAAAGAAAAACTCCAGACCCTATCTAAAAAAAAAAAAAAAAAATTAAAAAAAATGTTTTAAAAATGTAGGGAAGAAAGAGACACATTCCACATTCCATTTCTTCTGCTATTCTCTATTTCTGAGAGGTTATATTCTCTTCCTAGTAAGTCCAGCTCCCATTCAAGGAGTGAGGGTTATTCAGGGTGTGAATGCCAGGAGATGGGAACCCATGGGAGCCTCCTTACAGGCTGCCTTCCATACCAGTTCATAGGCTTTCTGTGAAGATTCAATGACTTACTGTGAGGAAAGTCCTGAGACTTCCATGGACTATAGAGGCACTTAGGTTAGCATTTGCTGCTAGCATTTTGAGTATCATCTCGCTGGCTCTTGTTTCACACACCAGGTTTCCATATATGCGTGGCCAATGTCTTGGCTCCATTAGACCTAGTCATTTATTTTTCTATTTCTGTAGTGTGAAGGTTAATTTTATATGTCAACTTAGTTGGGATAAAGGATGCCGGGATAGCTGGTAAGATATTTCTGGGAGTATTGGAGGCTGTTTGCAGAAGAGATGCTCATTTCAATTGGTAAACTGAGTCAAGAAGATGGCCCTTCCCAGTGTTGGCAGGCATTGTCCAATCCCTCCAGGGCTAGAACAGAACAAAATGGTGGTAGAAGGGAGAATTCACTCTCTTCTTGATCTGGGACATCCATTTCTTCTGCTCTTGGCCAGTGAAGCTCCTGGTTCTAATACATGTGGCAATATTTGGAATTTTGATTTATTAGTCTGTATAACATTAAAGTCTCCATAACTGGTAAGGCAAGCCCTCCAGTGTCCGTCTTGGTCTTGCTATTTCTTTTCATGAGATTTTGGCTAATCTTGGCCTTTTGGTCCTCCATCTAAATGTTGGAGTCTGACTGCCTGTAGCCCACACTGGGGTCACGTTCCTATGCCTTAGAGAGAGGAGAAGCTGGGCGTGAAGGTGATGCCAGTTGCTTTGCTGGCAACATGGGGTGGCTCTGCTGACAGAGGGCAGAGTGAAAGGAGGTGAGGCATCTTTTCCAGCCCCCACTACTAATAGACCCCTGGGAACTACGGCAGCTGAAGGTTCAGGCATCCCAGCCTTGTTTTCCAGCAAAGCAGTGACAGAGAATGTGTAGGGGCCACTGTCTGGGGGTGGAGGTTGGTGCAAAGTATTAGCACTGTGCTGCTCCTCATTAGCACTGTGGGACTCCTCTGGCTTGTCTCCTGCTTGCTCCTTGTCCCACTGCCCAGTATTGTGGAGGCAAAATGATTGGGTGAGTGGAAAGAACAACCCCTGGGGAATAAACTGACTCCAAAATTTCAGTGAATTTTACAATTCAAAAACCTGAAGTTGTTATAGATTCAACTGAACAAGTAGAATGTAGAATTTCCTTTCAAATTAAGAAATGACCTTGAGGAGAACTGCAGTTTTACTGTGGCCACAAAGTCACAATGCGGTTGGGGAGCAGAAGGGTTGTTGCATCAGATGTTTCTGATAAAACACAAATAGAAAAGTCATTGACACCGTGCCTCAGATCTCTTTTGGAGGAATATAAAACTTCAAAGAAATGCAGAGTAATTTCTGGAAATCTGAGATTTTCAACAAGTGCGTGTACCTTTTATGAGGAACTGAGTGGAGATTTGTGATGGAGGAGGCGGGGTTCCCCCAGTGGCCTGGCATCAGAAAATGGTATGGAAAGAAGAGATGCTCTTCGTTTTGCACAACATCTTCCTGGTCTGTGAAGCTAGCTCCAGAGTACTAACGATGTATGAGCAGGCATGATAGGGAATTACCACAATTACACATGGTAATATTTACTCAGCTATTTGAAGAACTCCAGAGCTGAGTCTTTGCTAATTAGATTCGCCACCTAATGGCTATTCTTAATTCATGAAAAACATTTTCAGAGGATTTAATGCTCTGGATCAAGCAGAAGTGTGGTGTGTTGCGCACACGTTTAAATGACTCCTCAAAAATTGCAGGGGCTGGGCCTGGGAGATTTTTATCACCTGAAACCCATTTGGCCTATTGAAATCAGAACTATTTCCTTAACTTCTGTAATGCTGCCCTACTAAGTTATAGGGACTCTTCTTGATAAAAATGATTTGGGAAGAAAAAGGGACAGAAAATTCTATTTATTATTTTATAGTTACATGGCATTATACCAGACCAAATAATTCTCCCTTAATTAGGTTTGCTGGAGAAAAAACAAAGAAAGGAGAGTGATTAGAGAAGAGAGAAATTTTTATACATAATGTAAAAATTTCATTAAGGCAGATTTCCTCTTGAGCTGTTAGAAACCTAACTGTCTTTGTTCTCACAGGGAATAATAAAGAAATCAGGGAATTTCAGACAGGCACAAACATGTTCCAGCCTCCCTTTGGAGGGAGCTCAGCAGTTGTGTCCTGTGGTAGCTGAGTCTGCTAGGGCTGGGCAGAGACAGATACGGAGGCTCTGCTCAGTCAGGTCAATGACCAAAGGCTGCATTTGATGGCATCCTCATGCTCTGCAGAGGAGACAGAGTTCTTCTGTGCATTCAAGTTAAAAGGAGCCCAGAGAAATGGGTTTTAATTTGAGCAGAAGAGCTTTCATAGGAATAAACCTTTGCATTGGTTCAGGGAAGGGACAACAAGATAGGTAGGTGGTATAACTATAATGATTAATAATGTGGCATGGGGCTCTCCATCCATTAGTCTGGAGATCCTCAGGAAGGGAACAGTGTGCATTCAGGTGCTCCATGGGTTGTCCTGGATGAGGTAGCGGGGCTGCCTCTGCTGGTTTCTCCTGTTTTTTTCCAGACTGTTTCATTGCATGAAGCATCTAAGAATGCACTGTGTGGATGGCGTGAGCTCCTTATTGATTTCACTTTCAGAACTGATCAGATTTTCCTGTCCCTTAACCTTCTAAACACCATCAGTCTCCCGCTTCTTACGCATTTATAAAATGTGTCACCCAATGCATTTCTATGCTAATGCAGTTGTTAATGGCGCTAGACAGGAAGTAGTTCCTTCTCCTTCACAGACAATTTAGAGCTCCCCGCAAGATCAACACACACACACACACACACAGAAAGAGAGAGAGAGAGAGAGAGGGATAGAGAGAGAGAGATGTTTATTTTATATATACGCAGGTGCCTATGTGTGTGTATATGGCTTTTGATTTCTAGGACTGATGAGCTTATAGTTAGCAGACAGTAATTTAAGAGCCAACTGGACTAAATACTATGAGGGTCAATTCAAGTTTTTGTCTCTGACCATGAGAAAATTATTCCTTTTATCCTTTTCACAGTAGTTTGATGCACCACACACAATTAAACATGTCATATAAATGACTAAAATAATAAGTTAGCATTTGTCCCAATCTTGTCATCATCATGTCAAAGAAAATAACAAAACAGCATTATTCAGTGATCTGAACTGCTTGCTCTAACAGGCTGAGTTGCTTACAGAGACTGAAGCTGAAAGGTAGCCTGTTCTGGGATTTTCTTTCTCACAAATGTGAGACACACACTCTAGTCCTGTGCATCTGTGCATTTAAGTGCGTGTGTATGTATGTGTAAATACATCAAAGAAAAGCTGAAGTCAACGTTTGGAGTCAAGTTTTGCATGTGAATCCAGGGCCTCCTTTAAGATAAAATCCTTCCGAAGACAGCCCATGTCTTTCTGCCTTTTCCCCCCAACAAATCCTCATCGTAAGTATTTGTTGTCCTGCACTTATGCACGCTGGAATCAGTGTTGGCATGACATGATTAAACACAGAGCAGGCACATTTGGCAGGGGCTGAGTATGGATACACACACTGCAGAAAGGCCAGCTGGGCCCTGCCACCTGCCACTCCTGGTGGTGGTGTTTGCTTGGTTCCCTCTCCCAGCTTTGGGGGTGAATGGCAGTTGCTGGAGAGAAAACGAAGCCAGGCAAAATGCTTTGACATCTTGAAAGGTTCGGCAATTCACCTGGCTATTTTGCTTCTCGTGTGACTACACATTCTTGAATATTTACTTGTTCTTGAACATTTATTTTCAACCCACCATAAACCTTGTAATTTTACACACATTATTAATCTTACTGTAAACCATTCAACCAAGATTCGTAGTAGGTTCTGCTGAATAGTACAAAGGAAACATCGGTTTAATAAAGGAAACATCGGTTTAATCAATGAAAAGGCAGAAAATAATGAGTTTGTGATTCTTCAATTATTGCTCACTTTTTTGTAAAGCTTGCTTGATTTTTAGTCATAGTAAAATTTATGCTATGTACCTCTTCAATTTCTTTATTTTGTCTGGAAGTGCCTTTTTCAGAGGGGATTAAAACTAAAAACTAAAAAATGAGGTTTAAATACTGCAGCCATGGAAGTTTGAGGCTTGCTTGATGTGGCATGTGTTCTCAGCTCCCTGGATAACTCAGATACAAGAGGGCCAAAGGGAGCTTCAACTATAAGAACTTTCTATGAGGCCCACAACTCTACTGAACATTTTTCATTTTTGATTTAGGTAATACATGCAGTTGAAAAACTACTTCTTTGGGAGGTCTACATACCAAATATCACTTCAGATCATTTCTTTTTGTATATATAGTATATTTTTATCAACATAATCATATGCTTTTTTTTTACATAGGTTTAGAAAAACATTAAGCAGAGAAAAAAATCAAATATGCTTGGCACCTAAATATTCACATTTATGATTTTGATTTTCCATTGTTTTATTTTCCTCTAGTCACGGAACAATTCTTGAATAAAACTTTTTTCTTTTTCTTTATTTAACGTGAAAAAGGCCAAAAAGTGTATTTGAACCACCTGCACTGCAAGTGTGTGAAATAATTCCAGCTTTGATCAGAGTTTTAGAGTTTCAATTTAAAATTATTCGCAGAGGGTTAAGTGATAATGTTTAACATTCTCCTTTTGTAAAACTTGATGGTTTATTCCTCTAAAGGAAATAAAAGTGGATAAGTGTCCAGTTTTAAAAATGGATGCAGCATTGCAATCTGCACATTGATGATGTACAACTCATCCAATTTCTGTTTAAATGTATCAAGGGAGAATCTTAAAAAGTTCTATGATCACAAATACAAAAGTATGATTTAAAACACTTATCCCTTGAGATATTTAAATACTTGACCAGGCATGGTGGCTCACGTCTGTAATCCCGGCATTTTAGGAGGCTGAGGTGAGTGGGTCATGAGGTCAGGAGTTCAAGACCAGCCTGGTCAACATAGTGAAACCTCATCTCTACTAAAAATACAAAAATTAGCTGGGCATGGTGGCGAGCGCCTGTTATCCCAGCTACTTGGGAGGCTGAGGCAGGAGTATCACTTGAACCAGGGAGGTGGAGGTTGCAGTGAGCTGAGATCATGCCACTGCACTCCAGCTTGGGCAACAAAGTGAGACTCTGTCTCAATAAATAAATAAATAAATAAATAAATAAATAAATAAATAAAGCGATATTTAAATACTCACTACTTAAAAAAAGGGTTCTATGGTTGAGAAAGCTTGGGAATCTTGGTGTCAAATAAGAGTAAAAGGGCCTCCTTCCTATACCATGACTGCTCAGAATCGGGAATGTGCTTATGTGTTTTGAAGGGGATTATGGGCCTCAATCGTCTCCAAACACAAGGGTCCAGATAATTGTTTTCCCCTTGGAGTACACTGAGGGACAACTATTTTAGAGAACATGCCTTGGGTAGAAAAATATGCATGTATTTCCAAACCACTGTGCAAATGTATTTTTAAGGATAGGAGTTGCGTTTTACTTTGATTTTCACATTTTTACTTTGTCGTGGTCATTGTTACCTTTAAAGCTGAGTTCCCACAAAAATATTGGTGGGCTCTGGCAGTTGCATTAGCTTAGTCGGTCATACAGTGTACCCGTGATGGTTAGGTTGGCAGGTCTTTGGAAGTTTGAATGATGGATCCAGGCATGGATCTGAAATTCTGAATATGAAGAAACTCTTAGTTGAAAAATCAACTCTTTCACTGAGGAACATTCCCTTTGAAAGTTTTCATTAAATTACTTGTTTCAATTGTTGAGTGTATATACCGTGTTATTTTTCAGATATTATTTTTAGGCTTTTGAACAGAGAGAAAAAATAAAACAGAGACTATTTTACCTATAACCATGTGTGACTTTTAAAGCAACAGTTATATCCCCAGAGAGATTTCAGAAGGTGGTAATAACATGTTTGCCATGCTATAGTGTAGTGTACTAAGGAAGTCATAGTAGGTGTTGGTGTGCACTGCTATCAAAGGATATGACATAGTTTAGATACTTGCCTGTAATAAGTGTACCTTGCCTTGCAGACCATATTGTCATCAGTTTAGGAAACATGCTTCAGTGAAGATTAATTTGGAATAACCTATAAGCAAAATGACTGTGTGGTTTATGAAAAAATATGAAAAGACTAAAAAACAAAATAAATAGCATGCATCTGTTGACTGTTTGCTCTAGCTCACGTGATCTCCTCAGCTTTGATACCATCGCCTCGCACATTTAGTTAGGTAAACATGATTCGCAGAGGGCTGAACGCATCTCCGGAAACAGACATTTGGCATTAAAAACCAAAGATCATGTAATTACCAAAGTGATCAGATCAGGCTCTGATTTCATTTTTAAGTGCTTGCTTATTGTTTCTTAACAGTTTCATTGGCTATTTCACAAACATTTCCTCTTAATAGGTTAGTCTATATCCAGAGAGCACTTGTGGGCAGCACTGTTCAGCGAACCTCTGCCTCCCTCCTGCACACGGTCTTCAGTGGGCCCCAGGAGCAGTGTCTGAGATAGAGATAGACATTCTGCTGCCTGGGATTGACTGGGGAAGGGCTCTCAGGAGAGCAGTGTTTGGGAGGAAGTGAAGCTGGCTGAGAATGGGGAAGGAACCAAGCAAGGGTGTGGTCTCAGGTGCCCTCCAAGACAAAGAATGAAGCAGGCTAAAGGGATGAAGGGAAAAAAGCTAGGGGGAGGAATTTTAGATTTAGATCTTTCTGAGGGGTGAGATCCAGGCAGGATCCAGATGATGTGAATATATCTTGGCAGAAAGTACCCCAGGCAGAGGGAACAGCATGTGCAAAGACCCTGAAGTGAGCACCTGTTTGGCATGTTCAAGGACCAGCAAGGAGACCATTAGGGCTGAAATAGAATGAGCCAGAGAAGAGTGGAGGAAAATGCAGCAGGACCTGGTGAGTTGCGGCAGAAAGGAGAATTCTACCCTGATTCATTGAGAGGCACACAATTTCTCGTGTGGCCTTCAACTTCTCCAAATGCCCATCTTGTCATCTATAAAATAAGATAAAGAGCTGTATGTTCTCCCAAATCACACTAGCCCTAAAGTTCTATGATTCTAAAATGAATAAGACTTACTTCCTCACCTGTGAAATGAGGATGGGTTGCTCTTAAGCCTCAAGACAATTAATAGACACTGTGAACTTTTCCAGAACAAGAGCCCATGACAGTGTTGTAGAAGGGGGAATTGTTTTTTAAAAGCCATTTAGGAAGCAAGCTGAGGAGCTCAATGTCCCAGAAACTATCCTAATGGTGCAAGGCAAATCATGGACATGGTTTTCTTCCTGCCTTTGAATTTGAGTTTTGAGTGGTGACATAAATGGAGGTTCACACCAAATTGTTTGATTTTAAGATGATATGGTGGCAGAATGATATGAAAAGGCAGATATATCAAGAACATTCAGGATCTTCTTTGTTGAGATGTAATTCACACACCATAAAGTTTACCCTTTTAAAATGTAAAATTCAGTGGTTTTTAGTATATTCACAAATTGTGGGACCGTCACAATGATCTAATTCTGAAACATTGTCATCATCACCAAAAGAAACCCCTTACCCATTAGCAATCGTTCCTTATTCTGCTGCCCTGCTAGGGTCCAGAAACCAGTAATCTGCATTGCCTATTCTGAACATTTCATATAAATGGAATCATACAACCTACGGCTTTTGTGTCTAACTTCTTAGTTGCTTAGTATAACTTTTAAAAGGTATATCCACCTATTAACATGTGTCAGTACTTGATTCCATTTTTACTGCTGTCTAGTAATTTTATTGTATGGATTAACCACATTTTGTTTACCTACTTCTCAGCTGATGGAATTTGGTTTTTTTCCTGTGTTTCTGTGTTATGGATTTGCTATAGACATTCACGTACAGGCATTTGTGTGGACATTGTTTTCAATTTTTCCATGTGCTTACAGGACATTGGTATATCTTTGAAAAAAATTTCAAATATCTTTTCAATTTTTAAATTGCATTTTTAAATTATTGATTTGTAAATGTTCTGTAGATGCGAGTCCTTTATCAAATATATACTTTGCAAATATTTTCTCCCATCTGTGGTTATCTTTTCAGTTTCTTGATAGTGTCCTTTGCAGCACAGAAGTTTTTAACTTTGATGAGATCCATCTATTTATCTATTTTGTTTTATTTTGTTGCTTCTGCTTTAGGTGTTGCATTTAATGAATTATTACCCAATTCAAGGTTATGAAGATTGACGCCTATGTATTCTTCTAACAATTTTATACATTTAGCTCTTCTAATTAGGCATTTTATTCCATTTTAGTTAATTTTTATATGTGGCGTGAGGTAAGAATCCAACTTCATTCTTTTGTATGTGACTAGTTGTCACAGAACAGTTTTTTATTTATGTCAACTAATATATTTTATTTAAAAATTTATTTTTGTAGCCTGTAAATGAGCAAATTCTAAAATTACAGCAATACAGAGCATTTAACAATATCTAAATATTTCTTCTTTCTCAGCCTGCCTTTGGTTTTGCTTTCCATAAACAAATACACTGGATGAAAGTAACAGTGCTCCTATCTTTAAGTTAAATGCATGAGTTCCTTGAAAGCCATTTCAATTCAGAGTTTAATAATTACTGAACTTCACTTATTCTGTCACAGATGATAATCAAATGACCTACCCAAGTAGTAAAAATCATAAAACTATAATATTATAACCCAAGTCAATGGAATTTATAAAGTCAATGTAAAACAAAAACTGTGCTGATACACAAGTATATTGGTCCCTATTAGAAAAACAGCAAAAATCACAAGTTTTGTTTAAAGAATGAGGTCCTTGGGCAAAGAGAAATGAGGAGTCATTATCATCAAAAATTATTAAGAAGATTGTAGGTAAAAAGAAGTCAGCCTACAATTTTAATTAAGGAAAGGAGGAAGGGATAGTACATCATGACAGTTGATAACAGTTGAGGAAAATTCCATTATCATTCTATCACAAACTGGTTGACTACCTCAAAAGCTCAGAATTAGGCGCTTCAGGCATTCTGTTACTCTCCCCCTAAGTCTCCTTACGTGGGACATAAACCTGCACATATGACCACAGTAGAATATTATAATGCTCTGTAATCTGACAGCAAATAATAGAAAAAAAATTGGCGAGACCACATAATCTCACTACCCCTGAAAATAGGGGCTAAAATGAGTCATTAAGAAACAGCATTCAAAGAGCACTGCATTACCTGGTGTGATTTACAAAACAAACAAAATTCAGCATTTTTCAATGGA
The DNA here is from genome assembly GCF_000951045.1 of Mandrillus leucophaeus. Classification (NCBI taxonomy): domain Eukaryota; kingdom Metazoa; phylum Chordata; class Mammalia; order Primates; family Cercopithecidae; genus Mandrillus; species Mandrillus leucophaeus. The sequence continues at coordinate 675,681 of NW_012109953.1, read as the reverse complement.
AAAGGCCATACATAGTATTTGAAAATTAGGAATGCTTTAGATGCTGATTTTTATCAAAGTGATACTCTAAGCCATTGAGTTGGAACAAACTCTAAACTCAAAATTAGTTGTATCACTTCTGTTTAATAAACCAATAGATGACAAAAAAGGCAAATGAAGAAAACAGCATCGTATATCACAGCAGCTTTGTTTGTGCTATAGTTCTTGCTGTTTTGTAATGTTTCGTGTACAATTCTTGTGCTTCTTTGTTAAATTTATATCCATGTATTTATTTTTGATGCTATTATAAAAATTTTTTTTTTAATTTTCATTTTCATATTGTTTATTGCAGTGAATGGAAATATAATTTATTTTTCTATGTTAATTTTGTATCTTGCAGCCTTGTTGACTCATTTATTAGCTCATAATATTTTTGTAGTATATTCTGTTGTTGTTGAGTAGAGTGTTCTATATATATAGGTACATCTATTAAACTTGTATGGTTTATAATGTTCAAATTTTCTATTTCTCTATGAATCTTTTGCCTAGTTGTTATATCACTATTGAAATGGGATATTGAAGTCTTAAGCTTTTATTTTTGAATTGTCCATTTTTCTTCAATTCTTCCAGTTTGGGGTTTTATTGTTAGGTGGATCTATGTTTATAATTGACAGATCCTCTTGAATGAGCCTTTATGATTATAAAATCTGTTTATGTATTTTTACTAACAATTTTTGTCTAAAGGTCTATTTTACTTGATATTAGTATTGACATTCTTACTCTCTTATGGTTATATCTCTTTCCATTCTTTTACTGTCAGCTTGTGTGTCTTTCAACCTACAGTTTCAATCTACAGTTTCAGTTAGACAGCATTTTGTTGGATCATTTCCTAATTCATTTTTTCAACCTCTGCCTTTTGATTGGTTGTTAATTCAGTCACATTTAATGCTATAATTGCTATAGTTGGGTTTATGCCTGCCATTTTACTTTTTATTTTCTGTATGTCTCATGTCTTTTTTGTTTTTCTGTTTTTTAAATAAATATTTGTGTGTGTGTGTTAAATAAATATTTTCGGGGTACCATTTTTATTTCTTTTACTATATTATTGTGAGTTATTTTCTTAGTGGTTTCCCTGGGGATTGCAATTAATATCTTAATTTATAACAATCTTGTCCAAATTAATATCAATTTAACTTCAAGAGTACACAAACATTTTGCTCTTATATAGCCCATTCCCTCTCCTTTATGCTGTCACTGTCATACAAATTACATCTTTATACATTGTACACATCCCTCAACATAGATTTAAAATTATTGTTTCATGTAGTTGCCTTTTAAATAAGATAGGAATTGAAGGTGTTACAGAAAAGACATACACGTCAACTACTTTTTATATTTGCCTATGTAGTTATTTTGTATTTTGTTTATTCATGTAGATTTGAGTTACTGCCTAATGTCTTTTTATTATAGCTGTAAGAATTCTCTTTAGTATTTCTTGTAGGACTAGAAGTAAATTGTTTATCTAAAAATGTCTTAACCTTAACTTTTGTAAATATAGTTTTCCTAGAAATAGAATTCTTGGTTGACAATTTCTTTCTTTCAGCACTTTGTTTTTTTGTCTTTTTTTTTTTTTTTTGACAGTCTAACTTTGTCGCCCAGGCTGGAATGCAGTGGCACAATCTTGGCTCACAGCAACCTCTGCCTCCCAGGTTCAAGCAATTCTCCCACTCGGCCTCCTAAGTAGCTAGGATTACTGGTGTGTGCCACCATGCCCGGCTAATTTTTGTATTTTCACTAGAGACAGGGTTTCACCATGTTGGCCGGGCTGGTCTCAAAAGGCCTGACCTCAACTGATCCACCCACCTCAGCCTCCCAAAGTGCTGGGATTACAGATATGAGCCACTGTGCCTGGCCTTCTTTCAGCACCTCGAATGTGTCATTACATTCTCTTCCAGCCTCCATAGTTTAGGAGAGGAAATCTGTGCATAATCTCATGAAAATCCCTTGTGTATGATGAGTAGCTTCTCTTGTTGTGCTTCCAAAAGTCTCTCTGTCTTTGGATTTTGAGAGTTGGATTATGATGTGTCTAGGTATGGATCTCTCTGAGATTATTATATTTGGTGTTCATTGAGTTTCTTGGTAATGTAGATTAATATTTTTCATTAAATTTTGAAAAATTTTGGTCATTTTTTAAAAATGTCTTTTTAAAAACCTTTCTTTCCTTCTTCATCTTCTGGGACTTTCATTATGAGTATTTGGTATGCCTCATAGTGTCCCACAGATTTTTGAGGCTCTGTTCATTTTTCTTTATACTTTTTTCTTCTGTTCCTCTTACCAGCTAATCTCAACTGACCTATCTTCAAATTTGCTGATTTTTTTTCTTCTGCCAGGTTAAAATTGCTGTTGAGCCCCTCTAGTAAATTTTTAAATTTTAGCTATTTTTTTACTCCAGAGTTTTTATTTGACACTTAAAAATATTTCCATCTCTTTATTAATATTTTCTTTTTCATGAGACATCATTGTTATACTTTTGTTTAGTTCATTACACAATGTTTTCTTTAGTTCTTTGAACATCTTTCAAACATCTGACTTTAAGTGTTTGTGTAATGAGTCCAGTATTAAACACCTGGAACCAGGAAATTTCCCAGCCCTTGGTGAAGAATTCTATGTGTGTATTGGTACATGCTGGTGCCTTAGCCTTCATTTCCTAGTTGTGCAGAGCCTCGAGGTAATCTGAACATAATGGCTCAGGGCCTTTTCAGATTTTCCCAGTGTGGATGTTCAGCCCTAAGCTGTACATAGCCTTCTAGATTCACAGGTATATGTAAGCTTTTCAAAGTCCCCTAGAAGCAACTCATGACTTGGCTTTTTTGTTACCTTGTTGTTTGCCCCAGCTCTTCTCTTCTCATTCCCTCATGCAGTTGCAGTATTTTCAACACTTGCCACTGATTGTTTTTGACAAATGCCCCCAAGGAAAAGGCTTTTTGCACTGGTGGATCTATGGTAGAATGGTGGAAAGGTAGAACAATGATAAATCTGTGATTATGCTTTACCAGGAAGCTGCCAGACAGATCAAATAAAGAGAATTTTCTGTGAATGAAGTGTTACAGCAGGCTTTCATCCATTCCACTTCCTCCAGTGCCTGGCAGGTTGCTGGTTTTTGCTATGAGTGTGGAATTATTGATTTTCAAGGCTACTGCAGAGTTGGAAAGAAGGGGATGGGAATAAGACAAGGTAAAATGCCTTATAACTTACTATTTTTATTAGGATTCAGCTACTTTTCTTGAATACATTTTCCTCAAATTGATGCAAGCATTTAGTTAATTTTCACAGTCCTGAAAATGTTGATTCTGACCATTTTTGCCAGTGTTCTTCTTACTTTGAGGAAATAATTTTCTATGCTTCTTAATTTGCCATTCCTGCTGATATCACTCTATAACACATTTTTTAAGAAGTATGTTGCCAGACAATTATCTTTTATCCAAAGATTTTTCATTAGTGGGGAGGCTAATTGTAGCGATGGGTGAAGCAGAGCCAAACAGTGGAGGTCACTCAGGATCAATGAAGCTTAGGGGAGAAGAAAGCATATAGTTAGTGTGCACACTCACCACGCAGAAAACCCAAATCATTCGGGAAAAGAAATATGTGAAATTTTTTAAAGTAATTGGAAGTTTCTCATCTTCAAAGGAAAGTGGATAATAATAATGCCCATCATATGAATGGCTGGCAATTTATAGGAATACTATGAAATATGGATAGCACTTTGGGCCATAAATTGTCTGTAAGTGCTAGTATTTATCTTATAAATGGAAAGAATAAATAAGCCAGTCAATAGAAAGAAATGACAACAAAACATTTTCTGATATTTGTGGTTATATACCAACTATAAATGGATACTTTAGGCTCTGGGAAGAAAGTCACCTAATATTGTGGAGCCTATTGCCTCTTGAGATGAGTTGACAGTCAGTGTTCTGAATAAGTTATTCCACCCAGCATGAGACTCTGGTAGCGCTGGGCTTGCAGAGTTCTTTGCATAAACATTAAAACCTGCCAATGTGCTGCCAATAGACAAATCAGAGTGAACATCTTTTTGTGGCTAGTAGGAGTATGAGTGGTGGGAAAAAGAATATATTGGGAGTTTCTGGTGAGTGAGGAGGATGAAGTGAGAGGCAATGCACCATTAGCAGGGAAGAAACATTCAGAGAGTGGGAGGATGGGTGTTGACTGCCATCTTGGTGCAATGGGAAGCTGAGCTTTTAGAGTGGATCAAGCTGACAGTACTGGTTCTGCCACGTGGTCTGTGCTGATTATTTGATCTTCAGTTGCTCAGATCTTCTAAATTATATCAAGGATTTTAAAAAATATAATTAACAACCTGAACCAATTTTATCAATTTGGTGAAATTAGAGGTGTTGTTGACGTTCTTTTGCCCCAAAAATGCTCTAATCTTGTTGCTTTTTATGCATTTAAAGAAAAAAAGTACTTGGTTGATATATTTCTTATTCCTACATTTCATTCTGAGTAACCATGGATAAGTCTCTGTTACTTTAGCACTTAAGATGGAGGCATGGTGATTTATCTAAATAAAAAATTGTTTGCTTACGTAATTAAAATGCAAACAGGAACACTCATATTCTAATTACCTTTCAGAGACCATTTGGGGGAATATTTATGATGACTAACTTGCTTTCCGTTGGCTCTTTAAACACCTTTTAATAAACCACAAAATAGTAGATTCTAAGAGTATCTTTCAGATGACATAAAATGTGTTTATAAAGAGTAAACTCTGTTTCCCCCCAGACCTTTACTATCTTAGTCTTCAGAGGAATCCTGGTTTCATAGCCTTTTGGGCATTTTTCTTTTTAACCAATGTATTAAACAGTTGGTTTTACACACACACACACCACAAACACTGCCTTTTACTGACATACTGCACTCATTGAGAAAAAAAGGCATATATGTGTATGAATGTATATACATTCATTATATGTAAGTAAGAATGTAATCATACATTAGCATTCTCCTCAAAGCCCTCTGGTGTCTTCCAACCTTAGACTATAAACCGGTGCCTTTAAAAAGCTTACAAGGCCTTACAAGATCTGTATGTCCACCTCATCTTGCCTCACCCACTGTGACCCCTAGTTCACCCATCTTTAGACACGGTGGACTCTTCACTGTTCCTAGACATACCAGGCATGTTCCTGCCTTAAGGTATGTGCACTTGCTATTCCCTCTGACTGAGACAATCTTGCCCTATATATTCATATGGCACCTTTTCTATTCTTTTTCGGGTCTTTACTCAAATGCCACTGATCACTGAAGCTTCCCCTGCTCATTCCTTTTATTATTAAGTACTCCCGCTTTAAGTTTCCCTGTCTCCTTTCCCTACTCTGCTTTTCATGGAAGCATTTACTGCCATTTGGTACACTATGCAGTTTACCCTCTTATCAGCTTCTCCAACAAGAGTACCTGTCCTTACAGCTGCTGGATCATTTTAGTTCTTTTCTGTGTCAGTAGCAGCCTGAACAGTGTCTGCTACACAATAGATGTATAGTAAATACTTAACAAATGAGTGAATGGCAGTCTCAAGTTTTCATATTTAAATCCCAGAGGTTGGAATATGATGAGGAAGTGTACCTATAAATTACTCTAGAAAGATGAATATTAGTTCAGTGGTATTTTGATCAATAGAAAAGACCATCTGTGGTGAAGTTAAATTGTGACTGCTGCTAGATTAGAAAACAAAACCTAGGACATTTGTGTTATGTGTAGGTCTTGAGCCCATACTTCAACCTCCCTGCTCTCATGGCTTTTGATGACTCGTTTGTCTTTCCCAGAAACATTGGTTTGGGAAGTTGCTATGTCCTAGAAATCACAAAGTATATATTTATCTTGTAATACTGCCTTCTTGGTGTTGCATAAATGCTAGAAGCACCATACCCCTCAGGAAGGCTTTCACCTTTGATGCCTACTGCCTAGAATGCCCCTGACTGGGTCTTCACTTGGCTGATTCCCCACCCTCCAGGTGTCGGCTCACCGGCTGCCCTTGCAGACTTCTCCATCTGTCCAATGCGTTCCTCCCTTTTTCAGTATCTTATCACCATGTGTATTTCACTCTGAGCATTTGTCTCTAATATATGGTTTGCAATCACTTTACTTACTTATTTGTATCCATGTTTGTTGTCTGTTTTCACAGGGTAGAATGTCAACTCATGAGATGAGAGATCTTGTTTCAGTGCCTGGCCCACAGCATTAGCTCAATAAATATTTATTGAATCATTGAATGCATCCAGACTTTCAGAAATGATTCCTGGTTATGACTCAGGATTACAAATGACTTTGCTTCTTGGAAATGACTATTAATTTTGACATTTATACCTAGAATATGGTGGAATTGTGGTGTCTCTATTATAATTCTACCTGTACATTTCAAGTACCCTTTTCTGTATGTATTTCCTGATTGTAGATATTACATATTCTAGTTGTAAAAACAAAGCTGCAGACATTTGTAATGTGTAAAATGAAGAACTGCTTATTGGCAACTCTCCCAGATTAAAATGAGACTCTTTTGATAAACTAATTGTACCTTGTTTTCTTCAAACTTAAAATAAGCAATGGAACTCTTTTCATTTTGACATTTTGTGATAGACTTTATTCTTTTTAAGAACATTGTACTGTGTGGAATATACTATATATTTAGCCATCTGTGGTGAGGCTAAATTGTGAACCGCTGCTAGACTATCATACAAAATTGAGGACGTTTGTGTTATTTAAATTCATTTAAACAATTTCATATTAGTGGGCATTCCTCTTGTTGCCAGTGGATTTTGGGGTAACTGTAAAAAGGTGCAATAAATATACTTCTATATTTGTGTATTTTTCTGTAGGAAAAAATCAGAGAAGTACACTTTTGTGTACTGTATTAGTCTGTTTTCATGCTGCTAATGAAGACATACCTGAGACTGGGCAATTTACAAAGGAAAAAAGTTTAATGGAGAAATCACAGTTCCATGTGGCTAGGAAAGTCTCACAATCATGGTGGAAGGTGAAAAAGGCACATCTCACATGGCAGCAGACAAGAGAAGAGAGCTTGTGCAGGAAAATTCCCCTTTATAATAACCATTAGATCTTGTGAGACTTACTCACTATCACAAGAACAACACAGGAAAGACCTGCCCCCATGATTCAATTACCTCCTACTGGGTCCCTCCCACAACAAGTGGGAATTCAAGATGAGATTTGGGTGGGGGCACAGCCAAGCCAAATCATGTATGTTAATACGTTTTGTAAATTTATATTGTGAATAATTTTAAGAAAGAAAAAAATAAGGCTGGAGAATGAAGAAGACTCTTACCCAAAACATAACAAAATAGGGAACAGTGCTCAGGAAACAGTGAGAGCTTTTAAGATACTATACTTGAAAGGCAAAAACTGGAATTTTATTCTCACAGATAAAATAATTATGACAATTACTAAGCAACACAGAAGAACATGTATAGCCTTTGTTAAATGAAAGAGCATTTTATAAAATCGTATCTACACTATGTTAGCAACCACTTAAAATTATGCATATCTTTGAGTCATTATGGGAAAATTTTTTTGTTTTTGAAATTTGATTAATTAGGAAGGATAAATCAGGATGGTATTTTTTTTCCTTTCTTTTTATTTTCATTGCCCTTATTAGTGAAGTGGTCAGAAACTTAACCCAGTTTCAACCAGGAGCTGAAACAAGGGTGTGACAAGGACTGAAACAGGGATGGATTCGTGGAATTGAGGAAGGGGGCAGAATCAATAAGCAAAAGGCAGTGCATCCATTCAGGGCTGCAGAGGGGAGGTCAAGGAGGGATAACGGAAGAACATCAAGCTGTGTGCCCATGGCAAAATGATTTCTGATTCCATGGAGGTATAGAAGGAAGATAGCAGCAAGAGTTTAGAAATTTACGTTAGTTTGAAACTAAGTAACATTAAGTATACTTTTCTCTGAAAAATTTTCCATAGGATCATACTATTTCTTCTTTAAAATTTGGAAGAATTCACTTGCGAAACAGTGTGGATCTGGAGTTTTTTTTTATAGATGCGTTTCTAAAAATGAATACAATTTTTTTTAAAAGATAAAGCACTCCTCAATTTGTTAATTTCTTCTTGTATCAGCTTTTAAAAGTTAACATTTCTCAATAAATCTGCCCATTTCATCAAAATTGTCAAACATATGGGTAAAAGTTGTTTATAATAGCTGATTGTCTTTTAAATGTCTGTAGTCACATCTTTCTTTGTTGTTTTGACATTGAATTTGTTTATTCTCTTCTTTACTTTTGGTCACTATTCCTAGGAATTTATCAGTTTTATTAACCTACTAAAGAACCAACTTTTGGCTTTGCTCATTTTCTTAGATTGTATTTTTAAAAACTTCCACCTCCTCAGCATTTTCCCTCACATAGTCATCCTATGTGTCTTTACTAGATTGTGGCAAGCAGGAAGGGGAAGAAATGGTTCAGGTGAAGAACCAGGAGATAAAGGTCACAATTCAGGGAAAGTCATCACTCCCCACCCTTCCCCCGCACACAAACCCTCTTTCCCTGGAGTACAGGCAACGGAACAATTACATCTTAGATATAGCTATATTAAAAAGATATGATCTACCTAACAATGAGCCTGGTTAAATTATGAAACTTATACTGTTTCTCAGATTTTCCCCTTTCTTTTGCTGCTAAAGATTTAGATCAATGTTGTCAAACTTTTCTTTTTTTTCTAAAATATACAGTCTTCCAATGTTTCCCAGGCTGGTCTTGAACTCGTGGGCTCAAGCAATCTTCCAGCCTTGGGCTCCCAAAATGCTGAGATTACAGGAGTAAATCACCAAGACTGACCTCCAAACACTTTAAAACTTGCCTTTTTGCAAAGGAGAATGTGTGGAAGACAGAGACAATCAAAGCAGCTCCTCACGGGTTCCAGTGGTCTTTGAAGTTTCATTAGAGAGTTTCATTACTGAGGTGGTTAAGAGTATGGGCCCTTGGCTTGATCTACCACTTACAAACTGTGTGGGCCTGGAGGGCAGTGCATACTCAAATTTGAGAATTGAGGACGAGGATAATATTACTGGGTCAAAATTCTTTAGTTTTAGTCCAGACCATTTGGGTGTTCCAGAGACCAACTATCTCCCCTTTTCAGAGACAATGCTGTCATTCTTTTACATGAGGCTTACTCTTAGCACAGGCTAGGACATTTAAGTTGGTTCGGGGCACTCAGATCACATATTTGTAATCCCAATCTCATCTCCTGATGTGTGGGTGGCCAGACATAATTTCAAGTCTGATTTGAAAATGTCGCCTGTTTCAAAGATCACAAAACAGTTGGGACATTGCTACTTAACAAATCATTTATTTTGCATGGAATATTTGGTCCATAAAATTCCATTTACAAATACTTTTTAAGGCAACTTTTCTCCAAGCTGGTATTAAGAAGCAAGAACACTGTGAGATGTTTCAGTGAAACACACACACACACACACACAAACACACACAACAAAATAATCATTTCACAGTCAGATATGTTTCTTTTTTCTTAACTCAACCTTTTTTTTTTTTTCTATAAGTTGTTAGGGAACAGGTGGTGTTTGATTACATGAGACAGTTCTTTAGTGGTGATTTGTGAGATTTTGGTGCACCCATCACCCAAGGAGTATACGCTGCACCTTATTTGTAGTCTTTTATCCCTTGCCCACTTCCCATCCTTTTCCCCAAGTCCCCAGAGTCCACTGTATCATTCTTATGCCTTTGTGTCCTCATAGCTTAGCTTCCACATATCAGTGAGAATATATGATGTTTGGTTTTCTATTCCTGAGTTACTTAACTTATAATAATAATTTCCAATCTCACCCAGGTCACTTCAAATGTCATTAATTCATTCCTCTTTATGGCTGAGAAGTATCCCATTGTATATACATATACCACAGTTTCTTTATTCACTCATTGATTGATGGGCATTTGGGTTGGTTCCATGATTCTGCAATTGCGAATAGACTGATTTTCAACAAAGCAAACAAAAACATAAAGTGAGGAAAGGGCACCCTTTTCAAAAAATGGTGCTGGGATAATTGGCTAGCCACATGTAAGAGAATGAAACTGGATCTTCATCTCTCACCTCATGCAAAAATCAACTCAAGATGAATTAAGGACTTAAATCTAAGATGGGAAACTATAAAAATTTTAGAAGATGACTTTGGAAAAACCCTCCTAGACGTTGGCTTATGCAAGGATTTCATGACCAAGGACCCAAAAGCAAATGCAACAAAAACAAAGATAAATAGTTGGGACTTAATTAAACTAAAGAACTTTTGCGCGGCAAAAGGAAGAGTCAGCAAAGTAAACAGACAACCCACAGAGTCAGAGAAAATCTTCACATTATACATCTGACAGAAGAGTGATATCCAGAATCTACAAGGAACTCAAACATATCAGTAACAACAGCAACAAAAAAACGAACAATCCCAACAAAAAGTGGACTAACGATACAGTCAGATATGTTTCTGAAACATTGTGTTCTCAGCATCCACCTTAGAGAGCCTCATTGAGCTTTAGTTTATTTATCTCTGAAGAATTGTACAGAAAACCTAACAACATAGTATCTGAGTCTGGGTTCCCCCAGTGCAGACCCAGAAATAAGGTTGTACTTGTAAGTAGTTATTTGGGAGGTGATGCTGGGAAGCACTGCTAGGGAGTAGGGAAGTGAGACACAGGGGCCAGCAGCCAGTAGAACACATATGGTTAAGTAGGTTACTGCTGAGGAACTCAGTCCGGCTGGGGACTTCTGAGAGATGGTGGAGACATCACAGTGGTGAGAAAGGCAGAGTGGTAACCCACCCTTCAATCCATCATCCACTGAGGGAGGTTCCCACAGCATTCACCCCAGGCTGCTCCAGCCTGACTTGAGCACACTGAGACAAAGCCCTAAGGCAGTGAGTTTTAGGGCTCTGCAATGAGAGGCCACAAGCATGTAATGGACAGATAGGTGCTTTGGGGATGTGGGTGCGCACTCTCAACTCTGCTACATTCAGTATTTCTCAAGTTTGACCACACAATGTCCTTTTCCTGTCTCTCCCCTGTGGATATTCCCCCACCTTTTGATAAGAGCTATCAATATTCCATAGACCCAATGTTTTGTTCCATGTCTTTGGGATCACTATAGTGTTAGGTTATGGTTTTTCTTCCCCAGATCAACATCACAACCAGGAAATGAGAGGTCCATAAAATTTGTTTTTGTAAAATAATGTCTAACCCAAAAGTAGAAACATCTTTTTTCTTTTTAACTTTTATTTGAGTTTTAGAGGTACAGATGCAGGTTTGTTATATAAATTGTATGTTGTGGGGGTTTGCTGTACATATCTTTTTGTTACTCAGGTAATAAGCACAGGGCTGGATACATGGTTTTTAGATCCTCACCCTTCTCTCCCACTCCTAAGTAGGCCTCAGTGTCCATTGTTCCCTTCTTTGAGTCCATGTCTATTCAATGTTTAGTTCTCACTTATAAGAGGGTACATGTGGTGTTTGGTTTTCTGTTCCTGCATTAGTTTATTTAGGATAACGGCCTCCAGCTCCATCCATGTTGCTGCAAAGGACACTATCTCCTTCTTTTTTTATGGCTGCATACTATTCCATGGTGTATATGTGCCACATTTTTTTTTAAATCCAGGCTAGCACTGATGGGACTCTAGGTTGATTCCATGTCTTTTCTATTGGGAATAGTGCTGTGATGAACATACACATGCATATGTCTTTATGGTAGAACGATTTATGTTCCTTTGAGTGGATACCCAGTAATGAGATGGCTAGGTAGAGTGATAGTTCGGTTTTATGTTCTTTGAGAAGTCAACAAACTGCTTCCCACAGTGGCTGAACTAATTTTCATTCCCACCAATAGTGTATAAGCATTCCCTTTTCTCCACAACCTCACCAGCATCTTTTATTTTTAAAATTTTTATAATAGCCATTCTAACTGATGTGAGATGCTGTCTCATTGTGGTTTTGACTTGCATTTCTCTAATAATTAGTGGTGTTGAGCATTTTTTCATAGGCTTGTTGGCTGTATGCATGTCTTCTTTTAAAAAGAAGAAACCTGTCTGTTCACGTCCTTTGCCCACGTTTTAATGGTGTTGTTTTTTTGCTTATTAATTTGTTCTTTACAGATGCTGAATATTAGACCTTTGTCAGATGCATAGTTTGCAAATGTTTTCTCCCATTCTGTGTGTTGTCTACTTACGTCGTTAATAGTTTATTTTGCTGTGCAGAAACTCTTTAGTTTAATTAGTTCGCATTTGTTAATTTTTTGTTTTTGTTGCAACTGCTTTTGGCATCTTTATCATAAAATCTTTGCTAGGGTCTATGTCTAGAATGGCATTTCCTTGGTTTTCTTCAAGGGTTTCTTTTTAGTTTTAGGTTTTACATTTAAGTCTTTAATCTATCTTGAGTTGATTTTTGTATATGGTGTAAGGAAGGGGTCCTGTTTCAATCTTTTGCATATAGCTAGCCAGTTATCCCACTACCATCTGTTAAATAAGAAATCCCTTCACCATTGCTTGTTTTTGTTACCTTTGTCAAAGATCAGATAGTTGTAGGTGTGTGGCTTTATTTCTGGGCTCTCTATTATGTTCCATTGGTTGATGTGTCTGTTTTTGTACTACAGTCAAGCTCTTTTGGTTATTATGGCCTTGTAGTATAGTTTGAAGTCAGATAATGTGATGCCTCTAGCTTTGTTCTTTTTGCTTAGGATTGTTTTAGCTATTCAGTTTTTTTGACTCCATATGGACTTTAGGATATAGCTTTTTCTAATTCTGTGAAGAGCGTCACTGGTAGTTTGATAGAAATAGCATTGAGTCTGTACAATGCTTTGGGCAGTATTGCCATTTTAACAATTCAAAAGAACAAACTTCTACCTCTGTTTGCCATCTCCACTGCTAAGCCCCACATGCAAATATATCCCTCGGAGAATGTCTTATGCCACTGCCTGCTCCACTTACTCTGGTCATGCAATCACCTACATCCAAAATTAATGGCTTAAAACATGACATCTATTAAACTTACAGAGCCTGTAAGTTGGCTTAGATAGAGCACAATGGAGTTGGCTGGTCTCCGCTCTGCAATGTCGCGGCCTCACATGGAAGATGCAAGTCTGGTCTGGAGTCATCTGTTCCTCCCTCACATGGCTAGGACCAGCACTGGGGAGATTCACACAGAGAGGAGCTGGAACACTGGGGGCTCCCCGGGTGTGTCTGTCTCCAGGTGGCCTCTCAGCATGGCAGCCTTAAGGTAGGGAGGCTTCTTCCCTGAAGGCTCTGGGCTCCCAAGGTGGGGGTCTCAAGGGAGAGCTGGCCAGGTGGAAACATCACCTTTTATGATCTAACGTCAGGAGCCATGCATCTTCACTTCTGCACGTTCTATCCGTCAGGATAGTTACACAGGTGTGCCCAGGTGTACAGTGAGGAAATACAAGCCCCACCTCTCATGAGGAAGTGGCGTTGCATTGAAAGGGCAGTGTGTGGAACAAGAGAGGTAAGAATGCAGCTGTCTCTGAAAAATGCAGCCCCCAACCCTGCCTAGGAATCTCAACAGGAGACAAGTGAGGTGCACCTCTCTAGAGTTTGGGGAAACTGCTCCCACTTTCCGGTCCCCAAGCCATGTTGGACTCTGCCACACAGAAAGAACGACCATCCTCCTCTTTTTATCCTCGGGGTCTGGAAATGTCTTCTTTTTTGTTTCATTTTCGGCACTTGGCATCATGCTGCACACAGTAGGGGTGAAAGATCATGTTTGAGTGAATGAGTGCGTTGCCTCCTGCTTTATTTTAGCATCTCTTGTCAGGAGAAAAGGGCAGAGGAAACAGCACAAATGCCCAGCTTTGTGGAATTCAGTGGGAGAGCCGATGCCATCGACTTTCCCTTGGTGCCTGTCGCAGTGCTGGGGCTCCAGGGCCTCCCTTGCTCTGCTCCTCGTGACCTCCACGGAACAAGCGCTCAAACCCTCTCCCTCCTCTTGTATGTGGAGGGGACTCATATGCAGAGATTCTGACTGCGATTCCCAAAGCATACAGGCACGAGGAGGAAGGGAACCCAAGGTTGCCTGATAGAAGAGTTCAGGCTTTCTTCCTGGAGCCCATATTCCTTTAGAAGGAGGAACTAGACCCCCAGGAGCTCTATTTCAAAGTCCTTCCCTCTGATCTCCTCCAGATGGATGGCACCGGGCTGGGGAGGGGCTGTGTCGGCTCCCTGCGCTCCCAAGCTGGGCTTACACCTCCTGCTCTGTGAGACCGACTCCTCCCCATTCTCTAAAAGCCACCATATATTGGAGTCTTCACCGCTCAGTTCAACATTCAGGAACTTCACTTCATTTTAATGTGTTTTGCTCTGACAGAAAATTCATTTCCCTGGAGCTGAAGCTGCTCCCCCTGCCAAGAGCTGAACTGGCTGGTGCCAGTACCGAGGCTCTGGCTGTGCCAAGTTCAAGGATGAAGGGTAGGTCCCTTCTCCTGCCATTTACCTTCCCAGATTCTTTCACAAGTTGGGTTGGAACCAGGAACTGGAAGTCCAGGAGGGTGTTTTGTTTCTCCCATTGAGGTTTTCTGGTGAGTCCCACCCCGAACCCCACATGCGAAGAGGGACCCAAATGACTCACCGTGCAGGGGTGGAGCAGGGGCCTCCGCAGTCCTGAGCCTAACCTCCACCAGGGCAGCCTGAGCCTGCAGCCTGATCTCCACCCCTCATGGAAACAGCCTGGCTGCAAAGATTTTACTGCCCAAGAGACGCGGGGAAAAGGCCACCCCTCTGCCGCATATGAGTCACTGGTCTATAAACAGCTGCTGGGGCCTGAATGCCCCTCAAACTTTGTTTGCCAGCCCGAAAGCATCATCGTTCCCTGCAACGAACTGCTACTTTTTTAGGATTGTAGGAGTTTTACAAGCTTTAAGAAGTTTATAGTGTCAGATTAAGTAAGATCTAGCACTAAGAATTCCATTTAATGTTTTCAAGAGAATTCATACACGTGGCTCATAAATTCTGGAACAAGGTCCCTGCAGACTCCAGCATAACTGATCTAGGAGAAACTCTCTATGAAACCTTTCTCTTTGGTGAGCTATGGAAAATATTTGCTGCCTACAGCCTGGGGTGATGGCAAACATTCTTGTGCAGGCCTGGTGTCGGGGTGCACCGTGATGTGGCACAGCTGTGACCATGCCGGTTGGTCTCCAGCTTGCGGCCTGTCACAGGGTGTTTACCTGAGAATGAATCTGAGAGGCCACAGGGCTGGAATTGTGTCTCGCGGGCGGAGGAAAATGTGCACAGCTATTTTAAAGCCGAGGGCTGTACATCTTGTCCACGGCCTGCTGTTCACATGGACAAACAGGGCTCACCTAAGGAGAGGGACAGTCTTTAAACAAACCCCGTTACACTTCAAGAGTCGCTTTCAAATTGGAAAGAAAGGGGGACAAAAGGGTCTTACATGCGTCTATGATGAATGAGACACACAGTCTCAGAAGCAGCGGCAGACTCACATTCTCCTCGCTGCTGGGGAGCCTGAGAGACAGCCTGGTGTGGATACGCATGTGCACATCGTCATACAGATCAGCCTCACACACAGATATGCACACATGCACACACATGGACACGACACACATAGCCACACACACCTGTACACGCACAGATGTATACAAACCTACACGCACGCACATGCTCACACACAGATACACACACATGCACACAGATACACATCCACACACACCCATACATGCACGGCTACAAATCCACACACAAGGACATGCTCACGCACAGATATACACACAGCCACACAGCCACACACACCAAATCCACACACACCCATGCTCACACACAGATATACACACATGCACACACACATCCACACACACCCATACACACGTAGATACACAAATCCACCCACACGCCCAGGCTCACACACAGATATACACA
>NW_012109953.1:649670-659524 GCF_000951045.1 Mandrillus leucophaeus | reverse complement strand
GCCCATGCTCACACACAGATATACACACATGCACACAAATGCACAAGGCACACACTCATATACACCACAGATATATACACATCTGCACACGTGCACATGCTCACATACAGATATACACACAAATTCATGTAAACGTATATACATGTGCAAGCACAGAGATATACACAGTCGCACATGCACACGTGCACACATACAGACACATGGAGATATGCATATACATTCACACATATAGACACACACACACACAAATTCACACACATCCACATTCACACACAGATAGATATACACACAAATTTACACATACATACATTTTCAAACATATATACATTCATACATGCACACACATGCACATAGATGCACACCGACATGCACACACACACACATATGTATACAACATGTGCACTCACATAGATATACACACAAATTCACACACATTCATAGACATACATTCACACACACTTGCATACAAATCTAAAAACACAGACAAGTATAAACATGTGTTCGATACACAGAGATGCTCAAGCATATACATGCTCTCACTCATGCACACTCACATGCACACACACTCATCAGCACTGCACATGCATGCTCACCTCAGAGACTGACACACACTCCCACACATGCACACACAGTCTCACACTGCCTCATACACATCCCCACACGCACATACACATTTGTAAGCTCATTTCTTTACATGTAAGCCTTCACACACGTTCTCACCTACGCACTCACACACTCCCTTACACACTCATACACACACAATTTGCACTCAAACACAAGAATGTCACGTCTCTGGTTCTTCTGAACATTTTTAGAAAGTGTTGTTGTCCCCAGCTCTGGGAACACCCTCCCCTTGGAGGCCCGCATGGGCCCGTCTGCCTTAGTGTGCCCACCCACGCGCGAAGGAGTCTAGGTCAAAAGGTTTCTGCCACTTTCTCCCTCCTGTGTCCTCCATGAGGAAGACGGTGACTACTATGGTGGTTTTGAGGCCACTCGGGGAGCTGCAGATAGATTCTCCTTGGTCGGTTGAATCTTCATGGCCAGGTTCACTGACTCTGAGAAGTTAATGAGCAATTTGCATTTTCCTGTTTGATTACCTGTATTTTGTCAGCTGAAGTTTATTTTATGCAAACGGGTCACCTCTCTGCACCCTTCCATTCTTCCCAGGTGTTTTCACGTGCTACCTACAATGATGCAGACGAAAGAATTTTTTGAGTGGGTCCCTGGCTCTTCTTCTACCTCGAGTTGTCTTGAAAAACACAACTCTAGTAAATGCCAGTTTGACTGCAGGAGGCTGTGACTCAGCTGTGTTTCGATATTGTTTTGGCTACAGATGGCGAGTCAGGGCACTTTCCCTGTATTATCCAAATAATTGTGTATTTTTACACGTTTAAATTATGTAAGCATTTAAATTATAATTTTATTAACACAAAAAGGAGTAAATTTCTCTTTAAACCCATTAAATAGTTTTGATATTGTCATAATTCCTTTCAGTTTCTTATACATATAACCATAAGTAAGCTAAATGGAGTTTTATAATTTGTATTAAAATTCTTATCTGAATCCCTGGGTTCTAATCCTTATTCTTTGGAATGATCAGATATCCTTCCATGTAAATGTTGATGTTGTTGGAGCAGCTGGTAAAACAGAAAAACAGAAAGGGACAGGCCTGCACAAGGATCATCATCTTTTTTGTTGTGTGTTAAAATACATAATACAATTTATTATCTTAACCATTTTAAACGTACAGTTCAGTGACATAAAGTGCATTCACATTGTTATGCAACCAGCACCACCATTCATTTCTAGAACTTTCTCATCTTGCAAAATCAAAACTCTGTAACCATTAGACAACAATTCCTCATTTCCCCTCCTGCTATGTCTAGCACCCACCCTTCTACTCTCTGTCTCTATGAATTTGACTACTCTAGGTACCTCAAGTAAGTGGGATCGTATAGTATTTGTTCTTTTGTGACTGACTTATATCACTTAGCCTAATGTTCTCAAGGCTCATCCGTATTTTAACATGTGAGAACTTCCCTCCTTTTTGAGGCTGTGTAATATTCCATTGTGTGGAGATAACCACATTTTGTACATCCATTCATCCATTGATTGATGAACACTTGAGTTGCTTTCATCTTTTGGGTATTGTGAGTAATCCTTCTGTGAACATGGGTGTTGACAGACTGTTGTTGCTGTTTTTATAAAGACCTGACACTGTAGATTTGTTTTTTTAAAAAATTATTATTTTCTTTAGAGACTGATGAGAGTTGGAGCTGACACGTGGGTTTTCCAGAAGCTCTCCCCTCCCCATGATTCTAATGGGCAGCCAATATTGTCATCCACTAGGTGACAGGAAACCCAGATCTCCTTCAAGAACAATGTCCCCTACACCTGTGAAGTGGGGTGGGGAAGGGTCCTTGCCAAACTTCATAAGTCTGTTTTTCTCTTTACATCTATGAGCTCAATCTTCAGTTTCCACATTTAAGTGAGAACATGCAGGATGTGTCTGTCTATGCCTTGCTTATTTTGCTTAGCCTAATATTCTCCAGGATCCTTCACGTTGCTGCAAAAGACAGGATTTCATTCTTCTTATGGCTGAATAGTATTCCACTGTGTATATATACCACGTTTTCTTCATTCATCTGTGGATGGATATTTAATATTTAGGTTGATTCCATATCTTAGCTATTGTGAATAGTGCTTCTGTTATTTTTAAAAATAAATAGACAACAGCTAGATCATAAAACCTCATTTGGCCTAAATGCATTAGCCCCGATTCCCAGGGGCAAGCACATCAGTTCCTCCTTAGTTGTTCCAGGGCCTTTTTTAAGCACCAGCGTCATGGGTGATCAGCAGAGTGTGTGGTGATGTCACAACTCCAAGCACACAAGTTCAGGCCTGGAGTGCTCTATTCCCTTGGTTGATGCTTCCCTTTTTGTCCTCCCCACAGGAGTAGTATGGATGGCCCACAAGTGTGGGGGCCAGTTCTGGAGTTTATACCCATCCACTGGGATGAGAAATGAGGGCTTGGAGCTCTAACTACAAAAATCTTTTTTTCTCACCTCTATCTGAAGCGTTACTTTTCATATCTGGATCCTGGCAGCGAAACGACAATTAGAAAACAAATGGAAACCAATTCCAACAAGAAAAGACCACCTGAGGGGCACTTACAGTCTTTCTTGGTTGAGTTTTCTCAAGACTCATTGGCTTAGAACTGTATCTGGAAATGGTTACAGAGACGAGAAGGGATGTGTGGAGATAAGAGGGTGTATTGGAAGGGGGAGTTGGGTGACATCTTCCAGAATTTCCAGCTTGCTTTCTTTAAAACCACTCAAGGACTAACCACAGCAAGTATACAATGACAGTAATAGATGATTATATTTGGTTAATGCCTACCATTGCCTTATACTGTGCTTTATTTTCATTATCAGGTTTACTGTGTGGATGAATAACGCAAGACAAGCAATTGTGTCTCTGTTTTACCAGTGAGGAAACTGAGGCTCAGAAGGGCTAACTCACTTGCCCAAGGCAACACATTAGAAACCGACCTGAGAAGGTGCACGTGAGACTTTGCTTTTCTTTCTCCCTCTGGAAATGCCTCCCTTCTTGTCTACTTACTGTTTACTTACCTGTCCTCCTCGGGGGCTGTTTGGGGTGGTGACAATCACAGACTCTGCGTTGGACCAGATGCTGGGTAATTTATCAGCCCTGCAACCTGGGAGAGGGATGTAACCACTGTAAAATGGGACAATAAGATCATGAATGTGAGATCGTAAACAAAAAGGACCCAGAAGATGGAGGATGTTCAATAAATCAGTGTTTTTAAAATTGTGGGTCACATCTAACTAATGGGATGCAGGCAGAATTTTTTTCAGGTGGACTTGAACTCCATCCTTCAGCCTCTGGCTCAAACTCTCTTGTGCTTATCTCAGTTTAAATGATCTTCCACTGCCTCCTCTGAAATTTTTCGAGCCCTCTAAGTGGGATCTCACAGTGTATTATTCTATTCTCCAAATGCTTCAATAAATGGTAAATTCTTGAATTCAGTTTATTACCTGGTTTAATAATTTTCGGAACGTTGTGCTGGGTTCACAGTGAGTTCCGTAAGGACATTCTGGCCATTGATCCGTCTAAACACTAGCTCTGTCT
The DNA here is from genome assembly GCF_000951045.1 of Mandrillus leucophaeus. Lineage (NCBI taxonomy): Eukaryota > Metazoa > Chordata > Mammalia > Primates > Cercopithecidae > Mandrillus > Mandrillus leucophaeus. The sequence goes on along the minus strand of NW_012109953.1, from coordinate 655,372 downwards.
TTGCTGGAATTGGGAGAAACTCTGGAGGTGTTTCTTGGGACTTGGGCACCATGCTTGGTGTTTACAAAACCAAACCTGAAATTGCAAAGTCTCCCCAGCAACAATGAGTGAGAAATCCACCAGATGCACACATCCCCACTGAGAGCAGGACTATTTACTTTGTTACATTTTATACCCAGGAACAACTTGGTGAATATAAACGACAGGATACATCAAAGCAATTTCCCAGTCTAGGGGGCAGAGAAGATCCCTGGGGCAAAGTAGAATGATTCTGGGGAGCCTGGAAATCAGACTACCAGGTATGGCCTGTGGACTGAGTAAACACTACACTCTCTGCCCAAGGTGTATTTCATCAAATTTAGGATACCATTGATTGTAAAGCCCACCGTTATTTATGTACTACTAGAAAATAAACACTGACATTATACCGTTGGCACAATGACTAAGATATCATCAATTCTCAACAACACACCAACACTACTAATGTTAAAGTTTTGTAAAATGAGAAAATGTGGTAAAATTCATCAAATAGGTTGTGCACTATTTTTGAAGTGAGAGTAGGCATTCCGTTAAAGGAAATTTGTAAAATTCAGATGTATTTGAAAATGTTACAGAATTCATAATAGCATTGTCCCTTTCTTCAATGATTGCTAAAAATACAACTATTAAGTGTTTTGACCTTAAAAGGAGCCTTGATTCTCAATAATTTTGAAAGTATTAGTGAGGATTTCTTTCTCTCTGCCTTCTCTCTGGGGGTTCTTGTGAAAAATCATTGACTCTCCAGGGAGCAAATCAAATTCTAAAGAGGGTCCCAGAGGAGCTGCTAATTGGAAACAATCAACAAACGATTGGGTCTATTAGGAAGTGTGCTATGTCAGCACTTAGCTTGTTATGCTCCTAAGTGAATATAATTTCCAGAAAAATCCCAGAATGCAACAAAATATCCTAAGAAATGTTACACTTGGGGAAGTAAAGAACACAGGACTTAAGTTGTCAAAAATTAAAACCTTTCCCTAAGCACTTAGCTCTATCAGGTTTTTTAAAAGTGCATTCTCAGATCCATTGTCATATTTTAATCTCACAAATCTGACCAGAAAATTCATGGGAGACCTCTGTGACTATTCACATGTGGGACGGACATTCAGAAAATGCATTGCAAAGAGCATGGAAGTAAAGGCCACCAAGAGGTCACTGGAATCAATGGCAGCATTTCCAAAAACATTCCAAATTCTTAACAACCGTGACTTAGATTTTCACAACTTGGTTTTTAAGGACCAGATGACTGTGTCTCAAATATTGAAATTTCCAATAAACAATGAAAAGTCTAAGTGTTTAGTGGGTTCAAAGGAAGACAGCAGTAACAAATATTTAGAAAAATCAATGTCAGATAATTTGATGGGATTTTATAGAAGTGTTGGTATCACAGATTTAGTGATGTTTAAGATGATGGCCCATGAGTTTACTTTCTGGTTCCTTAAATAAAATGCCCGACAGTGCATTGTCCTATCTCATCTCTGTGTTTAGGCCACTGCCATGCAGAAGCACCCCTTCTTTCACAGGCAGACGGCATCCATAGGTGTGAATCCAGAAGGCAACGGCATCTGCACTTTCAGAAAATCTACCTGACTTTCCCCACAAGATTGAGGTTTCAGAACCCACAAAACTAACTGTGGTTCATGTTACCAGATTCACCCCCAGTGTCTGCTCTGGACCAAAAGGACAAAAATCAAGTCATCTGGATAAGTGGCTGCTAGTCCTGTCCTTCCACTGACAATTAATTGAATCTGTTTGTACAGGTCTCTGGACTTCATCTGAAAGGTAGTTGCAGAAAGCAAGAGGAGCTGATGATTCTCTCTCTGCTTTCTTTTCAGGCCTAACCATCTGTTTTCATTTTAGTTTCTCTAGAGGATTTAATGGACTTGATAGAGACAATGCACCCTATTCCATCCTAACACCCCAGAATCATTAGAAATGAGACAGGCAGCCAGGCATGGTGACTCACGCCTGTAATCCCAGCACTTAGGGAGGCCGAGGCAGGTGGATCACTTGAGGTCAGGAGTTTGAGAGCAGCCTGGCCAACTTGGTGAAACCCCGTCTCTACTAAAAATACAAAAATTAGCAGGGCGTGGTGGTGCACGCCTGTAGTACCAGCTACTCGGGAGGGTGAGGCAGAGAATTGCTTGAACCCGGGAGGCGGAGGTTGCAGTGAGCAGAGATCACACCAGTGTACTCTAGCCTGGGCGACAGAGTGAGACTCTGTCTCAAAAAAAAGAAAAGAAATAAATAAAATGACTCGGTGGCCAGGCACGGTGGCTCATGCCTATAATCCCAGAACTTTGGGAACCCAAGGTGGGTGGATCACCTCAGGGCAAGAGTTTGAGAAATAAGGCTCACCGGATGTCAAGAGGCATTTGGTGACACCAGATTTTCCTAAAACTTGCCAGAAAGATAATTTTATCTGATAAAAAAACTTGCCAGAAAGACATATGACATGTGGTAAAAACTCTCTATAGTTTTTAAAGTTTTTTCTTTTCTTTTCTTTTCTTTTTTTTTTTTTTTTTTTTTTTTTTTGAGACGGAGATTTGCTCTTGTCACCTAGGCTGTAATACAGTGGCACGATCTCAGCTCACTGTAACCTCTGCCTCCTGGGTTCAAGAGAGTCTCCTGCCTAAGTCTCCCAAGTAGCTGGGATTTCAGGCGCCCGCCACCATGCCTGGCTAATTTTTGTATTTTCAGTAGAGATGGGTTTTCGCTATGTCAGCCCGGCTGGTCTCGAACTCCTGACCTCAAATGATCCACTTGCCGCAGCCTCCCACAGTGCTGGGATTACAGGCGTCAGCTACCGTGCCTGGCCTGAATGGAAATTCTTGATGCCAGAGAGTTATTAAAGCTAGACAGAAATACACTTTTGGATCTCTTTTGCTGAAAGTCACCAGGCCTGGCAAAACTGTAACTATTCAGCCACAGCATTTAGAGGCTGGGCTGCAGCATTTAATGGGAGCAATTCCTGCTGAAATAACTGGCAATGCCCAGACTCTAAGAGAAGGCCAAATACTAGTATCAATCAATGAGTGCTTCCTGAGTGCCTGCTATAGATACGACACATGCTACACACCTGGTCCTGACAACTAGTCTTAACTAAGAGCCAACCATTTTGGCCCATTAGAGAATCTCTAAGAAGGGCACCATGACTACCTAGGACTCAAATGAGAGACCAAAGCCCCAGAAGCTAGAACCAACTGACAAAAAGTTTCTGAGAATTTGCTAATATTTTACTTGCTCTTGTTATTGTGGAAGCTGAAATTTAGGTCTTGGTAAAAAAAAATATATATATATTAATTTATTTGATTAGAAAATGGTTATTGGGGTACTGGTATGTATGAGCCAGTATGGGAAGCAAAATCAATGTTGGCCTTGCTTTTTAGAAGTGCAGGTGTTTGAGATGCCACCTGAGAAGAACATGTTATGATACAGATGTTGCACATCTGGAATGTAGAGCTCATTTTATTTATTTATTTTTCTTTTTTTGTTTATATTCTTTTTGTGTAAATTTATGCAGTACATGAGAATTTTTTTTACAAGGTATGTAATGCATAGTGATCAAGTCAGGGTACTTAGGGTGTGTGTGTGTGTGTGTGTGTGTGTGTGTGTGTGTGTATATATATATTTTTTTTTTTTTTGAAACAGGGTATCTTTGGCTCCCAGGCTGGAATGCAATGGCACAATCTCCGCTCACTGCAATCTCTGCCTCCTGGGTTCAAGCAATTCTCCTGCCTAGTCTACTGAGTAGCTGGGACTACAGGCATGAGTCACCATGCCCGGCTAATTTTTTTGTACTTTTAGTAGAGATGAGGTTTCACTATGTTGGTCAGGTTGGTTTTGAAATCCTGACCTCAAATGATCTGCCTGCCTTGGCCTCTCAAAGTGTTGGGATTACAGGTGTGAGCCACCGTGCCCGGCCACAGTATATTTTTAAGTGTAGTCATCCTACTTTGGTATCAGACATTGAGTGTCTTCCTCCTATCTTCCTATATGTTCGTACCCTTTATCTCTCTCCTCTGCATCCCTTCCTTCCCCACACTTGCCCTTCCCAGTGTGTTATCTGTTTTTCCACTCTGGACTTCCACGCATTTAAATTTTTTAGCTCCCACGTATAAGTGACAAGATGTGACTGTTGTCCTTTTGTGCCTGGCTTATTTTTGCTTTAAAGTGAGAGCCGCGGTCAGCTTGCACATGGCAGCTCCCAGGATTGTGATCTGAGGATCTCCGCAGAGCATGGCTCAGAAGTACAGGCTTCTTAGACCAGTTAATACAGGAGTGGGGCCAGGAGAGTGCTGTCCCCTCAGCTCCAGTGGGTGGCTGCCCACCCAGAGCAAGCCTACAGCTGCCACCTGCCTCCTCCCTTCACCATGAAGTTGTACTCCCTGTGAAACTCCCATGTTTACTGTTGGTAACACCCTCACGTTGTGTCCGGTTTCTGTCACTTTCCTATCTCAGTGCATAAAGTGCAGCCTGCCTGTGGTGTTTGTGATCTTGTCTTGTTTTAAGTCATCTGGGCAAGTGTCCTTTCTCTAGTTTCTTCTCTCAATTCTTGACAATTTCTAGATTGGCAAATCCTCCCTCCCCATAACCTCTGATTAGGGAGGAACAGAGCCGTGTGCAAAGGACCTGTTCCCAACACCAGGACACCCCAAGCTGCTGCATTCCTGCTGCACTCCAACAGGCAGCATGTCCATCTCCTTGGAAAAGAAAGACACGATTTCCTAGGGCAACAGCTCCTAGCATATGAACTGCCTCTGACTTTGGTGTTGGGAGCAGACCTCTAATTTGTACCTTTTATGAGGAATCAGCACGATACAACAGCAAATTTCCTATCGACAGCAGCTTTATTTCCCTGTGGCCAGGCCGGGTCCCTTAGTGTTGCCTTGCTGAGCTTTGGCCATCCTCAGGCAACCCTGCAGCACAGCCAAGAGGCACTGAGGTCCCCAGAGTATCACCTCATCAGCTCCCTGGGGTCTCAGACAAACACAGCCTTCCTAGTCAAGGAAATAATGTCCCCCTTGTGATGCAAAGCCCCCTGGAGGGACTGCAAGGAGCTTCCTGGCTTCACTTTGAGTGCACCTGTCCTCAGTTCCTCCTGCGAAGCAGTGGGGAATGGGTGGCCTGGCTGGGCTCAGGTGGGCAAACAGTCCTTCTGAAGGGAGAGACACCGGGCCGGGGATGTGTATTCAGCCCCTCAGGAAGTGTCCAGGTTCCATGCTGCTCGGTGTGCCATGGAGATGCAGATTTCCTCTCAGCTGCCCGATTTCAAAGCCAGACCTGGCTGGAGACTTTTTAGAGCGTCACACCTGGGACCTACTCCTTCCAGAAAAAAAGGACTTCCACCGACTTTTCAGGGAGGTTGGCTGAACTCTGAACTCTGAGTCTCTTCAAGAAGAAGCACATTTTGTGGGAGGGAAGGGGGGTGTCTAAAGGGCTTTTTTGACTGCATTAAAGCAGTGACTGGTTCTCTTAACGTTCAAGTTGCCTTCCCTAATTTCCTTAGTGAGCAATTTAAGATACATTTGAAGATTCCTGCCTTTGCCTTTTCTCCCTTTCACTGGATACACTTCTTAAAAACAAAATGAAAACTCTTCTACATTGTGCCATTTTGATTCTCAAGAACCTGCTATAGCTCCCTATTATCCGAGAATGAAATGAAC
>NW_012109953.1:647556-649620 GCF_000951045.1 Mandrillus leucophaeus | reverse complement strand
CGACAGCAGCTTTATTTCCCTGTGGCCAGGCCGGGTCCCTTAGTGTTGCCTTGCTGAGCTTTGGCCATCCTCAGGCAACCCTGCAGCACAGCCAAGAGGCACTGAGGTCCCCAGAGTATCACCTCATCAGCTCCCTGGGGTCTCAGACAAACACAGCCTTCCTAGTCAAGGAAATAATGTCCCCCTTGTGATGCAAAGCCCCCTGGAGGGACTGCAAGGAGCTTCCTGGCTTCACTTTGAGTGCACCTGTCCTCAGTTCCTCCTGCGAAGCAGTGGGGAATGGGTGGCCTGGCTGGGCTCAGGTGGGCAAACAGTCCTTCTGAAGGGAGAGACACCGGGCCGGGGATGTGTATTCAGCCCCTCAGGAAGTGTCCAGGTTCCATGCTGCTCGGTGTGCCATGGAGATGCAGATTTCCTCTCAGCTGCCCGATTTCAAAGCCAGACCTGGCTGGAGACTTTTTAGAGCGTCACACCTGGGACCTACTCCTTCCAGAAAAAAAGGACTTCCACCGACTTTTCAGGGAGATTGGCTGAACTCTGAACTCTGAGTCTCTTCAAGAAGAAGCACATTTTGTGGGAGGGAAGGGGGGTGTCTAAAGGGCTTTTTTGACTGCATTAAAGCAGTGACTGGTTCTCTTAACGTTCAAGTTGCCTTCCCTAATTTCCTTAGTGAGCAATTTAAGATACATTTGAAGATTCCTGCCTTTGCCTTTTCTCCCCTTCACTGGATACACTTCTTAAAAACAAAATGAAAACTCTTCTACATTGTGCCATTTTGATTCTCAAGAACCTGCTATAGCTCCCTATTATCCGAGAATGAAATGAACCTGATTTCCTCAGGGACACCTATGTAGCCTGCAGGTTACACGTATGTCACGTCTTCAGGAAAGTCTCCCCACTATCTGACCCTAGGCAAAGTCAGTGTCTTCCTGCACTGCATATTTATGTGTAGTCCATGAGAGGAGACTCAGGTCAGGTTTGCCTGCTGCTGGCTCCTGATGCCTAACTCAGTGCTGGGCACGGCAGGCTTATCAAACTTGAATTACGCATTTTTTTAAAGGAGTCTCAGGCTGCCAGGCTAACACACAACATATCCTTACTTCCCTGATAACTGGTTTCTGCTCCAAAATACCCACAAATTATCCATTCTTTGAAGCCCAGCTTGTCATATTTTCTCCATGCACTTTTCTAATGACTGTAGCTCATGCTATTGTTTTCATTTTCACACACCTATTCACAGGTTACCATGTGGTATAAATTAGCATCTAAGCATCTTTCTCAGTTTGTTTTCTGCTGTGCTAATGGAATACCACAGACTGGGTAATTTATAAAAACTGGAAGTCTATTTGGTTCATAGTTCTGGAGACCGGGAAGTCCAAGAGCATAGTGCTGGCATCTGGTGAGGGTCATCCCATGGTGGAAGGCTTCATGTGGCAATTGAGAACACAAGATAAACAGAAAAAATGGGAGCCAAATTAATTTTTTTTAAGATGAGGTCTCACTCTGTTGCCCAGTCTGGAGTGCAGTGGCACCATCACAAGTCACTGCAGCCTCAAACTCCTGGCCTTGAGTGATCCTCGTGCCTCTACCTCCCAAAGTGCTGGGATCACAGGCATGAGACTCCATGCTCGGTGGAACTTATCCTTTTAGCAGGAGCCCACTCTCACAACAACTAACCTACTCCCCCAAGATAATGGCATTAATTCGTTAATGAAGGCAGAACCCTCGTGAGGTAATCACCTCTTAAGCGTCCCCGTTTTTAATACCATTGCAATGGCAATTAAGTTTCGACATGAGTGTTGAACATTCAGCCATAGTATTCCATCCCTGGTCCCCTCCCCCCCCCAAAAAAAAACCTCATGGCTTTCTTACATACAAAATGCGTTCATTTCATCCCAATAGCCCCTAAAGTCCTAAGTGTTCTGGCATTGACTCAAAAGTCCAAACTCCAAAGCTTCATCCACATCAGCAATGTGTGAGTCTCAGGGCATGATTAATCTTTGGGCAACTTTCCCTCCAGCTGTGAGCCTGCAAAGTTAAAACAAGTTATCTGCTTCTAAAATA
>NW_012109953.1:645376-647506 GCF_000951045.1 Mandrillus leucophaeus | reverse complement strand
CCTGGGGACCTAACCCAGCCTCTAAAGGAATTAAATTACTAACTGATCCTTGAAGCACAGTGGAAACTTTGGACGAGATTGTCAATCAACAAACATGTCCTCTGCTCCTTAAATGAGTGAGGCAGAATCTGAGTCCTGAAGGAGCTTCAGAGGATGTCAGTCAAAGTGGTTCGGTGGTCAAGGATACTATAATTAAGTTGGAATATAGAAAGGCGTTGTGAAGGTGTCGTATCAGGCAGTTTTTGCTGGATAAGAAATCAACTCAAATATAGAGATTTAAAGTAAGAAACATTACTTATCTGTCAGGTCCCCTTGGTTATTGGACAGTGTTTCTGCTCTGTATCAGCTCAGCTGAAACTGGGTTATCTTAGATGGTCTCAGTCACATGCCTGGTGGTTAGCTTGATGTTATCTGAGCAATAGCCATGTGACTCTCTTCCTTCAGCAGGACAACCCAGTCTCATTTTCTTGGAGGCAGAAGTATCCTGAGCAGCAAAAGAGGCCAAGATCCAATGAACAAGCACTTTTCAAATCTTCACTGTGCCATATTTTCTAATGTCTCCTTAGCCAAAGCATTTGTCCAATCTGGATTTAAGAGGCATCAAATAGACTCTATCTCTTGATGGAAATTGAGTCAGATTGCAAACAGGTGTGGATATATGTTTGGGAGGAGCTTTGGGGCCACTTCTGCAAGCCATTTATCACATATGCTAGGGGCTCAAGGAAGAGCTAGGGAGTCAAGGCAGGTCAGCAAGGAACATGAGCACTGCTTTGAATGGTGGTGATATTTCAACAAAGAAGAATGGGTCGAAGTGACAGGCAGCCCAAGCAGTGGCAGCATGAGAGGAATGCTCTGGAGAAGAGAAAACTTTGAGCCTGGTAAAGGAATAACTACAGTGTCATTAGAGTGAAAGGATGGTATCAAGAAACCAGAGGAGCAAAACAGAAAGATGGGAAAATAGAAAATAAACGACCTCAATTGAATTTCAACATCAGCATAGGGATGTACAACAAATGCCATGTCTCACTCTGCATTCTGTTTGATATATAAAGTGTGTAAAAAAAAGATTTTTTGCAGGATACCTACAACTTACCAAGATTGAACTATGAAAAAATAGATCAATAGACTAAATAGACCAATAATGACAAAAGGGACTGAATCAATAATAAAACATCTTCCATCAAAGAAAAGCCCAGGACCTGATGGCTTCACTGCTGAATTCCACCAAACATTTAAAGAAGAATTAATACCAACTTTTAAAAGCTAGGCCAAAAACCTGAACAAAACGAAATTATTTCAAACCAATTTTGTAAGGCAAGTATTACCCTGATAGCAAAACCAGACAAGGATACAACAACAACAAAATAAACTACAAGCCAATATCCCTCATGAAAATAGATGTAAAAATCCTCAACAAAATACTGGAAAACCAAATTCAATAGTATGACACAAAGATCACTCAGCAGGATCAAGTGGGATTCATCCTAGGAATGCAAGGATAGTTCAACATACTCAAATCAATAAACATAATACATCACATTAACAGAATGAAGGATAAAAACCATATGATTATTTCAATAGATGCAGCAAAAGTATTTGACAAAAATCAACATCCCCTTCATGATAAAAAAGAAAAGAAATTAGGTGTAGAAGGAATGTACCTCAACACAATAAAGGCTTTGTTATATATGAAAAACATACAGCTAACATCATTCTGGAAGGCAAAACGTTGAAAGCTGTTTCTCTGAGATCAGGAACAAGACAAGGATGCCCACTTTTACCACTTTTATTCAACAAAGTACTGAGAGTACTAGACAGAGCAAATAGGCAAGAGAAATAAATAGAAAGTATCCAAGTCAAAAGGAATAAAGTTAAATTGTTCCTGCTTATTGATGACATGAGCTTATAGATAGAAAATCCTAAGCACTTCACTAAATAGCTATTAGAACTAATAAACTAATTCAGTAAAGTTGCAGTTTCCAAAAATCAACATACAAAAGTCAATAGCATTTCTGTGTGCTAATAGCAAACTATCTGAAAAAGAAGTATAGAAAACAATTCCATTTACAATAGCTACAAAAATACCTAGGAATAAATTTATGAAAGAGATGAAATGTCTCTGCAATAAAA
>NW_012109953.1:640626-644656 GCF_000951045.1 Mandrillus leucophaeus | reverse complement strand
TTGCCTCTGTTCTATCCATGATAATCTCTTTAGCAAACAATCACTTCACCACATCCTCGGTTTGTTCTCCTGAAGACACCTTTACACTATTTACAAGGCTGAAAATTTTCTATATTTCCCATTTTACTTACCTTTTAATTATAAATTCTGTCTTTATATAAGTTTTCTTCACTTGCCTCTTACATATACAGTTAAAAGTAGCCAAACAGCTGCTTGAATGCTTACTTCTTAGATTTTTTTTTTTTTTTTTTGCCAGATATCCTAGTTTAGTAGTACTCTAAAGTTTTGCATTCCACAAAACCCTCGGACCAGTATACAATTCAGCCACGGCTTTTGCTACTTTGCTACAAGGATTTTCTTTTAGTTCAGTTTCCGATACTTTGTTCCTCAGTTCCATCTGAGTCCTCATCAGAATGGCCTTTACCTTCCATATTTTGACTGATGTTTTGGTCACAAACACGTAAGTAATCCCTAAGAAGTTCCAGATTTCCCCTACAGTTATCCTTTTCTTCTGAGCCTTCATTAGAATTGCTCTTAACATGGCTGGGCGCGGTGGCTCATGCCTGTAATCCCAGCACTTTGGGAGGCTGAGGTGGGCGGATCATGAGGTCAGGAGACCAAGATCATCCTGGCTAACATAGTGAAACCCCATGTCTACTAAAAATACAAAAAATTAGCTGGGTTTGGTGGCGGGCGCCTGTAGTCACAGCTACTCAGGAGGCTGAGGCAGGAGAATGGTGTGAACCCAGGAGGTGGAGCTTGCCGTGAGCTGAGATTGTGCCATTGCACTCCAGCTTGGGGAAAAGAGCCAGACTCGGTCTCAAAAAAAATAAAAAAGAAACAAAAAAAAAAGAATCTCTCTTACCGTGTTATTCACAGTAATCTAGGCTTTTCCTAACCAGCTACTTCAAAATCCGTCCATACCTTTCACAGGTATTTTCAGCCTCTGTCCATTACTCAGTTTCAAAGCTGCTTCCACATTTTCAGGTATTTGTTATAGCAAAAACCTCACTTCTCGGTACCATTTTATTTCTTCATCTATTTGCTGCTACTGTAACAGAATACCACAGACTGAGTAACTTACAAAAAACAGGAGTTTATTTGGCTCATGGTTCTGGAGGCTGGAAAGTACAAGAGCATGCTCTTGTCATCAGCATCAGGTCAGGGTCATGCCATTGCAGAAGGCTGTGTGTAGCAAGGAAGTGTGCAAGACAGAGAGGGAAAATGGGGGCCAAATGCATCCTCTTATCAGGAGCCCACTCCCACAATAACTAATGCACTCCCATAATAATAGTATTAATCACCTTTTAAAGGTTTCACTTCTTAATATTGTCACAATGGCAATTAAATTTCAATGTGAGTTTTGGAGGGGACATTCAAACAATAGCAGGATCTGTTCTATCTCTAAACTCTTTGTACTGTCTTATGTTCTGGAAAAATATGTTAGAAAAATGTATAAATATGCACTTGTCTATGACAGGCAAACATACCTAGAAATTGATGCTGCATTATTTACAAATCTTTCAGTGAATATGTCAAATGTGTTCAGTTTAACTATAAGCTCCCAATGGGGAGACATTATGGTGTATTTTTCTTTTATGACTTGTAGATCTTAGCATTGTCCCAGGAGTATAATATATCATAAACTAGTGTTTTTGAATGAATTTGTTTATTGGTTTTACATGGGAAATAACTTTGGCATACAATCACACCTCCTACCAAAACTTTGTATTAGCTGGATGTCACTGAATCCCCAAGTCTGGATGTGACATGATCCATGTGATGCTCTTATTATGGGGGAAATCATTTATTGGTGACAATCTGTGGGAAGCTGACCACATTTTTAGCCTCCCTTGCAGTTAGATGTGATCATGTGACTGATCCACCAATTAAATATGGGCACAGGGATGTACACTACTTTCTAGGCCTACTGCATAAAACTTTCTGATGCATCACCCTTTCTGTCTTCCTCTGTTGATTGGATTGACTCTCAGTGTGGCCATAGAATTTGCATGCTGAAGATGACTAAGCCACTGTGTGGAGTGTACTTTCTGTACCCAACCCCACCCTCCATCACCTATCTTGATGGCTCATTTTGGACTTTACATGAGTGAGAAATAAACTTCATCACAGGGGCTAGTACTTGTCTTCATAAATAGATTGTGGGGACCCAAACGGCACAAGAGAGAAATCTTGCCCTCCTTTCCCAGAAACTAATTTAGAATGTTCAAAATAAACTTTTACTTTATATGACCCTCTAGGAATCTATGGCTTTTGTTAAGGACAGGTGGACAGCATCTCAGGATGTCAGAACTCTATATAGGATTATGTATTTTTAAGCTCTTACTCATCATATACTCCAACTGTCTCATTTTCAACATTGAGGTGAAACTCTTATGTACATTTTTGTGGAAGCATTTTTAAATGATAGAAAGTCATTTATATATATGCAAATTCCTTTTAACTATGAAAATAATACTTTCAGAGAAATTTTACTTCTCAATTTTGTCAGCTGAGATTCAATTTTTAATCATCCCCACCTCAATTCATTTGAATTAGCAGACTCTTCCATTCCCTTTGACCTCAAATTCTCTGCAGGAACTGAAGGAGAAATCAGAGAGAGGATCTGAGTCTGAAGGGTGAGATTATATTAATTCCTATGGTCTTTGAAGCCCTAGCAAAATGCTCCTCCATAGATCCTACAGTTGATTTCAAAGCTTATGATCTGTTGGCTTTTTTTTCAAGAAGATTTGATGTAGCAGGTTTGTTTTTAGCTGGTGCCTGGGGACCTAACCCAGCCTCTAAAGGAATTAAATTACTAACTGATCCTTGAAGCACAGTGGAAACTTTGGACGAGATTGTCAATCAACAAACATGTCCTCTGCTCCTTAAATGAGTGAGGCAGAATCTGAGTCCTGAAGGAGCTTCAGAGGATGTCAGTCAAAGTGGTTCGGTGGTCAAGGATACTATAATTAAGTTGGAATATAGAAAGGCGTTGTGAAGGTGTCGTATCAGGCAGTTTTTGCTGGATAAGAAATCAACTCAAATATAGAGATTTAAAGTAAGAAACATTACTTATCTGTCAGGTCCCCTTGGTTATTGGACAGTGTTTCTGCTCTGTATCAGCTCAGCTGAAACTGGGTTATCTTAGATGGTCTCAGTCACATGCCTGGTGGTTAGCTTGATGTTATCTGAGCAATAGCCATGTGACTCTCTTCCTTCAGCAGGACAACCCAGTCTCATTTTCTTGGAGGCAGAAGTATCCTGAGCAGCAAAAGAGGCCAAGATCCAATGAACAAGCACTTTTCAAATCTTCACTGTGCCATATTTTCTAATGTCTCCTTAGCCAAAGCATTTGTCCAATCTGGATTTAAGAGGCATCAAATAGACTCTATCTCTTGATGGAAATTGAGTCAGATTGCAAACAGGTGTGGATATATGTTTGGGAGGAGCTTTGGGGCCACTTCTGCAAGCCATTTATCACATATGCTAGGGGCTCAAGGAAGAGCTAGGGAGTCAAGGCAGGTCAGCAAGGAACATGAGCACTGCTTTGAATGGTGGTGATATTTCAACAAAGAAGAATGGGTCGAAGTGACAGGCAGCCCAAGCAGTGGCAGCATGAGAGGAATGCTCTGGAGAAGAGAAAACTTTGAGCCTGGTAAAGGAATAACTACAGTGTCATTAGAGTGAAAGGATGGTATCAAGAAACCAGAGGAGCAAAACAGAAAGATGGGAAAATAGAAAATAAACGACCTCAATTGAATTTCAGCATCAGCATAGGAATGTACAACAAATGCCATGTCTCACTCTGCATTCTGTTTGATATATAAAGTGTGTAAAAAAAAGATTTTTTGCAGGATACCTACAACTTACCAAGATTGAACTATGAAAAAATAGATCAATAGACTAAATAGACCAATAATGACAAAAGGGACTGAATCAATAATAAAACATCTTCCATCAAAGAAAAGCCCAGGACCTGATGGCTTCACTGCTGAATTCCACCAAACATTTAAAGAAGAATTAATAC
>NW_012109953.1:619161-639986 GCF_000951045.1 Mandrillus leucophaeus | reverse complement strand
GTTGAAAGCTGTTTCTCTGAGATCAGGAACAAGACAAGGATGCCCACTTTTACCACTTTTATTCAACAAAGTACTGAGAGTACTAGACAGAGCAAATAGGCAAGAGAAATAAATAGAAAGTATCCAAGTCAAAAGGAATAAAGTTAAATTGTTCCTGCTTATTGATGACATGAGCTTATAGATAGAAAATCCTAAGCACTTCACTAAATAGCTATTAGAACTAATAAACTAATTCAGTAAAGTTGCAGTTTCCAAAAATCAACATACAAAAGTCAATAGCATTTCTGTGTGCTAATAGCAAACTATCTGAAAAAGAAGTATAGAAAACAATTCCATTTACAATAGCTACAAAAATACCTAGGAATAAATTTATGAAAGAGATGAAATGTCTCTGCAATAAAAACTATTAAACATTGGTGAAACAAATTTAAGAAGACAAAAATAAATGTAAAGGAGGTTCCATGTTCATGGATTAGAGGAATTAATATTGTTGAAATGTCTATACTACTAAAAATATTTATAGTTTTAATGCCATCTGTATCAAAGTATCAATGATATTCTTCACAGAAATATAAAAAACAATTATAAAATTTACATAAAATCACAAAAACCCCCCAATAGCCAAAATAATCTTAAGCAAAAAGAACAAAGCTGTAAGGCATCACACTACCTGACTTCAAAGTACACTATAAAGCTATGATAACCAAATCAGCATGGTACTGGTACAAACTCAGACAGATGGACTAAAGGAACACAAAAGAGAACACAGCAATAAATCTATACACTTACAACCAATTAATTTTAGACAAAGATGCCCAAGAACACACGATGGGAAAAGGACAGTCTGTTCAATAAGTAGTGTTGGTAAAACTGGGTGTCCAAAGTAGAAGAATGAAATTAGATTCTTATCTGTCATCATATATAAAATCAACAAAAATTAACTCAAGATGGATTTAAAACTTAAATGTAGGCTGGCGTGGTGGCTCAAGACTTTAATCCCAGCACTTTGAGAGGCCAAGGCAGGCAGATCACGAGGTCAAGAGATCAAGACCATCCTGGCCAAGATGGTGAAACCCCATCTCTGCTACAAATACAAAAATTAGCTGAGTGTGGTGGTGTGCATCTGTAGTCGCAGCTACTCAAGAGCTGAAGCAGGAGAATCTCTTGAACCCAGGAGGCAGAGGTTGCAGTGAGCCGAGATTGCGCCACTGCACTCCAGCCTGGTGACAGAGCAATACTCCATCTCAAAACAAACAAAACAAACAAATAAACAAAAATTTAAATGTAAGACCTAGAACTATAAAATTCCTAGAAGAAAACCTAGAGGAAGTGCTTTATGACATTGATCTGAGCGAAGATTTTTTGGGAGAAGATCAACACAGAGAATAAAAGCAAACATAGACAAATGAGATCACATCAAACCTAAAAGCTTCTGCACAGCAAAGGAAACAATCAACAGAGTGAACACACAACCTACAGAATGGGAAAAAATACTGGCAAACTATACATCTGACAAGAGGACAATATCTAAACTATATAAGAAACTCAAACAACTCAATAACAAAACAAAAAAAAAATTAAAAAACCTAAATAACCCAAGTTAAAGAAGAGCAAAATACTTGAATAGGCATTTCTCAAAGGAAGACATACAAATGACCAACTGGTGTATGAAAAAATGCTCAACATCACTAATCACAGGGAAAATGTAAATTGAAACCAAAATAAGATATCATCTTACCCAGGTTAGAATGGCCACTATCAAAAAGACAATAAATAATAACTGCTGGTTAGGATGTGGAGAAAGGGGTAACCCTTTTATATTGCTGATGAGAATGTGCATTAGTGCAGTCGTAATATTAGTAGTTTTACTTTCAATTTTTTTTTAAAGGAACCTCCTTATCTTTTACTACATTCCCCACCCTCAAAGCCCTGGTAGATGGTGGCCTCCACATTTCTTCATTCACTCTGCAGGTGGTGGCAGAGCAAGAGAAGCAAATGCCAGCCTCTCAACTTTCTGGAAGCTTTCAGGAAAAATGTGATTCCCCAGGGACAGAGGCACTGGGCACTATGCTTCCTGCATACTCCAGTATTAACTCATGAGACTATTTTTTTTTTTTTTTTTAGAAGAGGGGTTTCTAAGTCCACTGAGTCAGGAATGATTTTGGGAATCAGATGGAACGGTGGCTTCCATTCCTAGAAAACTCAATATATGAATGACATTTTCCATCTTATTTTAGGGGGTTTTGGGGCGTCTGTCATAATACATCCTTAGACCAGGACAAGAACCCCTGGTTAAGACATCAAATTGTTGTCATTCATCAACTTCATGTATATGTGACAGAGTGAGTTTTTCCATGCCGCCATTGGCAGGAGGATTTTCCCTGCCCTTTTGATTTAGTTTTGTTTCTCAAATACGTAAAACATAGACATGATCTCAGAAATCATAATCATATACAAGGTACTCTCAGAGAAGTGTCACTTCCTCTAGTTCAGTGACGTTTGACAGAAGATGTAACGGTTTCCCCAAATCAAAATCTAGAACATTCCACTGCTCCAGAAAGTCCTTCACATGTGTGCCCAGCTAACCGCCTTCCCTGACCCTACCAGGGCAACCTCTGACTTAACTTTTATCAGGCTAGGTTAGTTTTGTCCAAACTTTACATAAATAGACTACCAGCTTGGGTTGACTGTAATCCACATCGATGTTTTCAGTTTTATTCTCATTGTTGGATGCTAATTGTCTTCAGTCATTTGATACCTTCACACTGTCTAACCAGGGCAAAACTCACGGACAGCAGGGACCTGGTTTTCTGCATCCACCAGCACTGTGGGCAGAGCTGGTCCCTGTTTGTTGACAAATGGGCAGATGAGAATGTGTGATTGAGCCAAGCCTTCAGGGGGAGCGCTGCAGGCTGCCTGCATCCTACCTAGAACCAAGCTGCCATTCTCACGTGTTCCTTTCCTGTGTACAGGAAGGATTACCAACCCAGAGCAGAGAGAGGAATTAGCACATCCACAAGGCTTGGGCGGGGGGTACTGGAAAGGAAGGGATGACACTATCAGGGAGGGAGGCAGGAGGGCAAGGGTTGAAAAACTAACTGTTGGATACTATGGTCAGTACCCAGGTGATGGAATCCTTTGTGCCTCAAACTTCAGCAACATCAACGATCAGGCCATGTCTTCCCCATGCAGACCACATTACTGGGAGAAATGGAAACAAGAGACTCCCTGACTTAGCTACTCCAGGCACAGCAAAAGGCAGGGTGAGACCCAGGGCTTCACCAAATAAAGTTTGTATGACATCCTGAAGCTGAAGGGTGAGGTGCAGACACCAGCCCCTATCAATTTTGCATCACCCACAGCGCAGGTGGCCCGCTCCTCACCCCACTGTTGATAAAAAGCTTGGAGAAACTTTTCTCTTTAGATACTGAATGAGTTCAGAGAAAAGGTCTCCTTATCTTGACATTTACGGAGTGGGTTCTTTAATGAAAACTCTAGGTCACTGCTTAATTAAGTACAAACTTACAGCCAACTGGTTTCTTTATGCTCTCACCATCACATAATTTTATCCAGTAAATGTTTTGCTGTGTACCACTAAAATATAAGAAGTCATCTTAAAAAATATAATCATATCGACTGGATAAAGAAAATGTGGCACAAATACACAATGGAATACCATGCAGCCATTTAAAAAAGAACAAAATCATATTCTCTGCAGCAATTTGGATGCAGCTGGAGGCCCTTATCCTAATTAAATTAAGGCAGGAACAGAAAGCCAGTAGTTCTCACTTATTAAGTGGAAACTAAACATTGAGTACTCATGGACATAAAGAAACAACAATAGATACTGGGCACTACTAGAGGTGAGGGGTAGGCAGGGGGTCAAAATTGAAAAAGCAACTATTAGATACCATGCTCAATACCCAGTTAATGGGATTATTTGTACCCCAACCTCAGCATCACGCAATATATCCAGGTAACAAACCTGCATATGTACCCCCTGAATCTAAAATAAAAATGGAAAAAAATATAATCACAATGCTATTACTGTATGTAAAATAATGAGCAACAGTTTCCTCGGTATCATCAAATAATCCAGTTCATGTTTATATTTCTAACTGCCTCGTAAATATCATCATCTTTTTTTAGCGGTTTCTTTGAATTAGCAGCTAAATTACCTATTGCAATGAGTTGTTCTTAATCTCCTTTAACTGGTAGGTGTCCTCCCCGTCTCTTTCTCCCTTTCTTTCTCTTTGCCTCGCACTCCACTGCCCTGACCTTCTCCCTTTCTCCTTATCTTCCCATCTCCCTTCTTTGCAATGCATTTATTCAAGAAACCAGGTTGTATTTCCTGCAGGATGGGTATCTTCCTAAACTCTGTGCAAGGAACAAATGAGCAAATGGGCCCAGATCTTCTATGCCTGCTTCAGCTGGTGAATTTCTGGGCACTTCCCCCTTTGAGGGTGAGCTAGAGAGTAGACAAGCCCACCAAATAAAAATCCCGAGAGTTTGCCTATGTTGCTGCTATCAAACCAGCAGGGCTGCGTGGATGAGGCCTTGTGCTTGGGGTACGATGAGGCCACCCATCCCTGGCTTTCTTATATGTGACCGTGTGTAGATGCCACTGAGCCATGGGTCTGGCCATGCTTCTTAGAATTATGTGGTCAGTAAGAAAGGGAGAGAATCTGCTTATTTGACATTTTTATGCACCACTTCTTTTGATAACTCAACAGTGTAAACAAAATCAAACAAAACCCAGCCATATTGTTATACATGTGAAGTAACTAAAGATTCTGTCTCCCTTTGCTGACTCTCCAGACAGCTGCAGAGTCTTGCACCTCTTACCTCCCTCCTCTCCTGATTTCTATTTGTGAGTCATGGGAAAGAATTTACACAGAAGATGACCAGACATTCTGTCCAGGGAGTGCTCACACAAAGGCACAGCTTGATCCAGCCTGTCCTGAAAACTTTTATGTCAGATTTAAGTGAATTTGAAGTAAGCACGGGGCCAGGAGGCTTGGACCAGCCCTAGAGAATGAACAATCTTCTTACAGAGTTGAGGGCAGGCTAGAATAAATCTGCCCAGAGACAGAAACAGAAGCCACATGTGGGAGGAAATATTGATGGTCAACATTGACAGGGAAGTAGGTTCTACCTTCCAGTTCTCAATAAATGCATATGAAAGTACGAGGAGACACATTTCATAGTAAATAAAGTTCTAGGGGTAGGGTGGCAGGGTTAGAGATGCATGGTTGTGCTGTTTCGTAACAGAATACAAGATGGTACACCATCTGAATGCAAGCAAATTATAAAACATGGCAAGTAAATTGTAACATTTTGGCTTTAAAATATTATTCAGCTATTTTATATAATTTAAAAAGAACACTTTAACAAGGGAAAGGTGATTTCAAAATAACATCAGAAGGCAGAACTAATGTTTACATGTACAAAATGTCACATACAACGTATAAGCATTTATACGTAAAGCTGGCATAAAATTAGAAGTAAAAACATGTCTGTTGGGCCAATGAGCAAATACATTCTATATTTAGGCTGATAGTGAGGAAGGAGAACAGCATTTGTTGAACCCCTTCTTTGTGTCAGACAATTTTCCAGTGATGCCATTGAATCCCCACACACCTATGAGTAGGATTTTACAGTATTTGCGTTCATCCTATAGTGGTTACATATTCTTAATAATAACATGATAATCATTGTCATGGGTTGAATTATGTGCTCCCCAAATTCCTATGTTGATGTCCTAGCCCCTAGCACTTCAGAATGCTACCTTATGTGGCAATGGGCTATTTGCAATGTAGTTAATTAAGATGAGGTCCTATTAGAGTAATAGTACTCATGTAATGCGACTATGTCCTTATAAACAGGGGAGGCTGGGACACAGACACACACTCAGGGAGAGCGCCGTGTGAACATGAAGGCAGAGACTGGGTGATGTGTCTGCGAAGCCAGCAATGGAAAGGTTGCCTGCAAATCACCTGGAGTTGCAGAGAGGCGTGGAACAGTCTTCCCCACTGTCCTCGGAAGGAACCAGCCCTGACCACACCTTGATCTCAGACTTCCAGTGTCCAGAACCCTGGCACAGTCAGGGTCTGCTGTTTCAGCTCCCCCAGGTTGTGGGACTTTGTTGCAGCAGCCCCAGGAAGTGAATGCAATAATGATCGCAGAATGGCAGTGAGCGTTTAACCTGCTGCTCTAAGTGCATTAAAGGCACAGGGTGCAGGTCGTCCTCTTGGAGAGCTTGTGGGGAGGCCCTCTCACCCAGTCTAGGCATGTGGAACTCAGGCCTGGGGTGAAGTCACTTCCCCTCCAGCATGCAGCTCATTGGTGGTAGAGCTACGATTTGAACGTGGCTTCAGAAACTTATAGGAACATAAACATTCTTCAGATGCTTGGAAGGTGATGAGCTTATCAAGCGAGATAGGGGTTTAGAAGCATCCCCTGTTGCTGGTACTGTGCTCCTCCCTGGCTGGGTTTCTCAGAAGGGGCTGGCCCATTAAAACTGAGGGCTGCCCATGTGGAGCTGGGGTTTTGGTTCTGATCCGTTAAGCCCAGGGCTTTGCTGGGTCCCAAAACTGCCCACAATCCCCCTGTCCCCTTCACTTTAATGAAACTCCCAGGCTGATCCACCCCAAGGACAGTGGGCCACCACAGACAGGCAGAGTCTGAGTAGGGCAGTCAGCGGGCACAGGTTTGTCTGCCGTGATGCTGCCAAGGCTCCTTTGGATTCTTCTGTGCCGGTTCCTCCTCCCCCAGCATCACCAAGCCTTTTCTTGCTACACTTGGCTCTGTGACTCTGCTTCAGAGGATAGCCCTTAGGCTGCTGGAGCTGCTGACAATATAGGGACAAAGTGCAGATCATTGGTTTAGTGTCTGTTACTCTTGTTTAGCCACAGTCCCAGGTCTAGACAATGTCCAGGATAGTGGATTTGTTAGGAAGGAGAGAGGGTCTGGGCTGCCACCTCACTGCCCCCTGGTGTATTTATCAATGCTAAAATCGGGAGAAAAGATGATCAAGGCCACTCTGGACAGGGAAAGGAAGGGAGACCACCAACTGGACAGCCTCTCCAATGCCTGATGGGAGGAGGGTGCAGGGAGCTGTGGTGCCAGGTGACCAGCCCCATCCTGCATGGCCTGCATGAGAAGGAGCTGCTGTCCTATCACCTCTCCTAACGTTCTGCTTGTTCACCTCAACCTCCTTAAAGCCTCCAGGGGATACCTCTGTAAAATGGGTAAAGCCTGGGCTCCTTAGCTTTATCCTCAGGGACCTCTGTAATCTCCATGCTCTTTAATCCTTAGTTCCCACAGTTCTGTTTTCCATACCCTGTTTTCCCACTGTTTCCAGTTTCCATCCTATATAGCCCCTCCATCAGACTATTGCTTATTCAACAGCCTCTGGTATTGAAATTATCAGGAATAATGTATCAGTTAGCTTTAGCTGCATAACAAAACATCCTCATATCAATGGCATAATCCAGCAGTCATTTACTGTTGCTCATGTGCCTGTGTGTTCTCTGGGTTCAGCTGATCAGGGCTGGGCTTTGCCAGGCAGTTCTGCTCCATGCTGCCTTGGCCCAGGTGGTTCTGCTCTCAGTGCTGGTCTGTGGGTGGGCAAGGGGTGCTCAGCTCCACCAGTGCTTGTTTTGAGCCAAGGCTGCAGGCACAGTAGTGACCCAGGAGGACTTCTTCTCATGTCACTGGAAGAAAAATAAGAGGGAATGTGGAAACATACAAGGCTTCTTGATTCCTAGGCTCAAAACCGGAAAACAGTCCCTTCTTCTACAGGCTATTGGTGAAACAAAGTTGAATGCTCCAGCCCAAAGTAAAGGGGCAAGAAAATAGTTCACACGCACCTTACCTTGGCAAGGGTGTGGATGCAGGAGAGATGAAGATTTATGGCAAATAATGCCTCCTACTACAAGTGGTGAGGATGATAACAATAGCAAACAGCACAGTAGTAGCAGAGGCAATCACACGTACTGTAAAGTACTTACCAAGTGTTAGTCCCAAATTACAGGATTTTCAGCAGTGTTGGTTCTTATTGTTGCCCTGTGGGAGAGGACCTGAGGCTCCTAATGGTTCCTAACCTCCCCTAAGGTCGCACAGTTTTTAATAACAGAATCTTGAACTGAGCTGAAGATTTGTCTTTGTGGATCTGAGCACAGAATTTGGAAGCTGCAGTTTGACTCCAAAGTCCAATTCATGTCAAAATCTAACCTATCCTTCAAAGTCTCCCTCAATGTTGGCCTCCTCATGAGCCATTTCTCAATTCAGTACAGGTTGAATTTGCAGATCTCAAAATTTGATCTCTGAAATGCACCCTATTGAAGGCCAACATGATGCCTAAAACAAATGCTCATTGGATTTGGGATTTTGGAGTTTGGATTTTGGGATTTGCAACACACAACCAGTAAGTATATTCCAAAATGTGAAATCTGAAACACTTCTGGTCCCAAGTATTTCAGATAAGGGATACGCAGTCTGAATTATATTATGCCTGCACACTCGATTAATGAAAGTGTGGACATAAATCTTTGCTGTGTTCTGCCACTGTTGGATATTTTAATGGAGTTCGGTCTAATAGAATTTCGCAACAGGCAAATGTGTAATAAACCCAGCTCTACACACACAAATGCAATACTGAAAGACCAAGAGGGATTCCATTGCTTTTCACATCTGATGTTATTTGTTAAACGAAGAAGTCCTTTTCTTGAGATCAGAACATGTTAATGATTTGTATTGTCCCAAGCTGGGAAGTAAAAACCTTGGAATTGCTAAGCATGAATGTGCTTATCTAGGGTCACTGAGCAACCACCAGAAGCCCCAAACAGTGTTGACATTCGGCAAAGGCCGGGTATCCCAGACTCGGTCACCTGAAATGGAAAATACTTTCTCACCAGCAAAAGTATAGGTGACTCTTGGTTAAACAAGATTCAAGTCACACCTTTGTGAGAGGAATAGCACAGCCAAAATTTAGGGGGCCCACCTGGTGATTCTGAACATTTTATTTGGACAAGTTGCATACTTTTTAAACGTAGGCTCTTGAAAAATTCCTTTAGAAATGTCAAGGTGACTGGTGTATTAAAAAAGTGAGCCAGAGCAAACAACGGTGACATTCTTTTAATTCTTTCCCTGCTGGGTCATTTTCTCCTTGCTGTCAGCTCTGCGTACGGCCATCCTCCATAATGGACCCTCGACCTGCTCAGAGGTTCACACTTGAGGGAAATGGCAAAGCAGAGGAAATTTTGACCCAGAGTCCCCTTCACCTCTTCCCACCAAAGCTCCAGCTGATGCTCAAATTTAAAGCTAGAAAGTGAGAGAACCAAATCATGCTGGCAAGTTTTCTCCGCTACATCTTCCAAAAACATGGTTATAAGAACAGGAGTCGCCAAAGGTGTTGTTCCCGGCATCGTTCATCATCCACTGGGGAAGAAGCTCCGTCTCGGGAACCCTGAGCTGCCTCTAATTATCTATCACACTGCCAGCTCTGTCTCTCCCCATGGCCCATCACATTGCCAGCTTTGCAATTTTGTTTCCTGAATAAGAAGCTTCACATTTAGTTTTTAGATTTGAAATCTGGCTTGGGGATTTTTTTTTTTTTTTAAATGAGAATGCCTGTGCATCATATCGGTAAAGCTGATGATATGACTATATTCTATCAGACTGAATCATATGTTAATATATTTGCCTCTATGTTTGACCTACAGAAATAATAATTCCATGTGGTTTTACCCGTAGAATTGTTTGCTTCCATGACCCCAAAGATGAACACAAGCACAAAAACAAAACCAAAATTTACAGACATAGGTGAATTTTGAAAAAGAATATACTTCCTGGGCAAATTAATAACCTAATTTCTACACATTAAATATTATTTCCCACTCACATAACAAAATCAGCAAACTGTTTCTTTGGTAAACAACTGGCTTTGTAGATGTTATAAAATCATTTTTAGGAAAAAAATGAAACTATGAAACTATGGTAGAAAATCAGAATGTAGACTAGTCAACATTCCTTGAACTATGAATGTGAAGTAAAAGTTTTACAAGTGGCAACCTAAGCATCTAAGAAAAAACACTTACTGCTTAAGCAAGAAACCTGTTGCATGGAAAACCCACCTTCCTGTGTACTGATAGGACAAAATGTATTGTACTCTTAGGGATCCCCAAGTTCAAATGAGAATCTCAAAAATTTCCATTTCCATTTTCCTGAAGACATGGCACACACTGGCTAGCAATGCTGCCCAACAGCAGAACTGCCCAGTTGCAAAGGTCTTTATGTCTTTGTTACCAATCTGGCCAGGAGCCACCTATGTGGAGAAGCCTTATAATGCATCAACAAGAGGGAAGCAGCAAGAACTGAATCACAGTGGCTTATCAATTCCCAAGTGGCTGGCAGCAGCTAAGATGCTACCCTTTTTCTGAGCCAACAGCTTTCTCAGGCTGTATATGTGCCACCTTGCAACTGGTCTCTTGCAACACAGAGAATATGAAAGAAAATTTTTATCATTCTGTGGTAGATTTTTGCTTTCTGGAGTATTCTGGTCTGTAATGCACAATTAGAAGTGATTTCTCCATCAACATAATGAAACTGTAGTTAAAATGAGTTCACTATTTTCAGGAAAATTACTGAAAATGTGAGGATGATGTCACCAAAGCCATTCCATCAGGAAGGCATGCAGCCAAGACATCTTTCTACTATTCAACATGACGATTTAGTTTCACCCAAAACACCATTGATCATGTTAAACTAATGCTGATAATTCGAATTTGTTGGTTTTATAGGGTTTAAAAAATGTGCAAAGATGTATGCTGCTATTGGTTAAGAGCTACATTCACTAGGTGTTTCTTCCTGGAGCTGTATAGGTTTATGAGATATGTTGATAATTCTCTGATATCTTTTTCCTTACAAGGAGTTGATACTTTCTCAGGTTTGATGAGGACCCATGTAGCATTACAAGTCAGAACCCACCTCTGGCTACCCACTGCTGAGTCTTAACACTGCAGTTGGCTGTGTTTGCGGCAATTCGTACAACTTGTCACAGAAGCAGAACCAGGATTCTTCCCTAGCAGCGAATAGACGGGGACCGTGTGGGGCACCAGAAGCAGCTAAGCAGGCACTCTAGACAGACCTTCCCATCTCTGCACAGGGCAAAGTGGGTCCCAGTCAGCTGCTGCCTTTCCGGGCGTGCACCAGCACATGCACATGCAGTGCAAGCTTCTGCAGGTTGACGTAGTGTGATGTGAGAAAGTATCATTCACACGTTTCATGTCGTCTACTTTCAGAGTTGGGCAGAGAAACCGTGTGCCCTATGTGGACTGCCTGCAGGCTCTCTGGGACAGACCCAGAGGAGAGAAGCCAGCACACTCCCCGTGTGCCTGCCTAGGCTCTGTTTCCCAGACACTCATTAGAGCCTGACCCATTCTGACATATTCCACTTAGAAACACCTTATCAATAAAAGCCAAATGCTTTTCATCTTTGGCCACGTAGGAATCCCACACTGGGGACACGGTCCACGTTTAGTGGGCAATGCTTTTGGCCAGATGAGGCGCAACTAAAACTTCAGTACAAGTTTGGGGTAAAGTGCTGCATTCGCTCAGGGACTGGCAAACTGTGGCCAGGAGGCCAAATCTAGGCCACTGCCCGCCTTTAATAAACAAAGTTTTATTGGTACACAGCCACTCCCATTTGTTTTCATTTTGTCCATGACTGCTTTTGTGCTGCAATGACAGAGTTGAGTAGTTGTGACAGAGACCATATGGCCTGCAGGGTCTAAGCTATTTATTCTCCGGCCTTTTACAGAAAAAGTTTGCCAACCCCTGCATAGGAAGAAAAGGAAAATAAGCTCCTTTCAAGGAACCCCTCGAAGGGTCCGGACACAATGCCAGCTCGTGGTTGTTTTCCATTCCTGCTCTGACTCCCAGGCTGCAATGCAGTCAAAGCCCTTTGAGCTCCCCTTGCTAAATAACTTTAACCTTTGTGAACCAAGCAGCCATCCTTCTTTTGCAGAAGGAATGACAACAACCATTTTTCCTCGCAGGTTACGGGATGGTTAGCCATGTGGGCGCCGGGTCTAGACAGCCGGGTTTGAATCCCTCCTCACCCATTGAGCCCTCTGTGCCTTGGTTTACCTTTATGTAAGATGCAGGTAAGAAAAGCGTGTGTCCTGTAAGGCTTTTATGGAAATGAAATGAGATGCTAAGAACAAAGTGTTTAACTTGGACTGCCTCATCCTACACAATCAATAGAGAGAGGGATTGTGGAGTTAGAGGGTATCTTGAGAGGGCATCATCACTGCTGCCTTTCTGAGGAGTAAACTGAGGTCCAGTGAGGAAAAGCGACTCTGCTCCCACCCTCCATAGATATTGGGGCAGGTCTAGGAGGCAGAGGCTCCAATGGTAAGGGCTGCTAATATTTTTTGAGCTCCTCTGGGAGATGGGCCTGGGCTCCACACTTGACTAGTCGTGCCTCATTTAGCGTTTGTGGCCACCCTGTGAAATAAGCGTTTTGTTTACCCCGACTTTACAGACAGGGAAGAAGTGATGGTGCTGGAACTCACACCTGCCCCGGGTGAGCTTGCAGGAGCTCATGGCCAAGCCCTGGCTGCCTCTCCACACAGCTGCACCCGCAAACGCACTTGGGAGAAATACAACATTTTGGGTTCCAGGCCTTGAAGGGGTCAGGAGAATTCAACTAGAAAATGCCTCAAATACCAAATTCTCCATCTGAGTGAAACTGGAACCTTTCCGGCCACCCCTCGTCTCCTGGGTACGGCATTGCAATGGGTCCATCTAGTGGACAAAGGCAAGAATGTCCACCAGTCAGGCCTCTGAAAAGCAACTGAGCCAACAAGCCCTCCTGTCGCTCAGCAGGCAGCCTGGCCAGTCACCGGCCTTAAGGAGGACCTGGCAAGGGACATGTCCATGAATGTGCAAAGGAAGGGGGACCCTGGCAGCGGCCAACTCTCCCTCCTCATCTTTTCAGAGCCCTGTACCCCAGTTCCACAGGAAGCAACATTGCCCCCTAGGGGACATTTAACAGTGTCTGGGGACATTTCTGGTTGTCACAACTGGGGGACCTTTCTGGTGTCTAGTGGGTAGAGGCCAGGAATGCTTCTTACCACTCTACAGTGACAGGACAGCCCCCATGGCAAAGAGTGAGCCTCGAATGCCAACAGCGCCGCCCAGCACTGGAAACCCTGAGGTGCCCTCCTTCCAAACGGAAGCGGGCAGGCCTGGGGATTCCATGAGGCCGTGCGTGCTCAGAGCCCTTGCATGTGCATTCCTGCCTAGACCACTCTCCCCATCCCCATTCTCTTACCTCGTCCTCTTCCTTCACCTCTCAGCCCACTTATCTCCTGTTCAGGGGAGCGCATCTGCTCACGTCTACCTCTTTGTCTGGGTTTTATCTCCCCACATGCAGGCCTAAGACAAGGATTTGGAGTCAAGCAGTTTATCTGAGAAAGGATTCCAGGAATCAACTGTAAGGGCACGAGGAAGAGGGACCAGAAGTGTGGAGATGGGGGCATGGAATGGTGAGTTGATGCGCAGCCATCGCTGTGAGCAGCCCAGGTGTGGTCTCTGAGGGAGGGGGTTGGGGGCATGAGGACTCAGAACTGTCCCCTCCAGGAGAAGGAAGCCCAGGTGTTTATCCTCCAGCTCTCTGGCTGTTTCTGCACACTAGCTACTTACATTGCAGCTACCTGTGCACTGATAGAGGAACTGATGCCTGTCCGGTCTGCACACATCTCTCCATTGTGAAGGGCATTCAAGCTTGTCCTCTCTCACCCTGGTCCTCAGAGGCTAATGGGTCACTTTCCCTGAATAGAAGCTCCAGAGACCAGGAACAGAGGACTGGTATAGTGATGAGTCTACACAACAGGAGGCTGGCCCCACCTAGTGCAAGGATTCAGGAACTGTGACATCACCCTGGAGGCAATGCTAGCTCCCCATGGTCCACGGCTACATTGTTAAGGCTATGGAAACCTGATGGTTTGAGGGCAGACCACCAAGAAAATTGTTACATCATATCCCCAGCTAGACCAGGCTTAGTTTGCTTAGTAAGAAAGGCAATATTTTTGTTGAATTTCACATTTTCTACCAAGTAATGAATTAACCTTTTTGAAATCACAAAGGAGATCACAGCAGGAAAATGAAGCCATATCCTGTACACGCTGGCTACCACATATGAACCATCAGAGAGATGGAGGGCAATGCCTGGAGGAAGGATGGGAGGAGGGAATATAAGAACATTCAGTACTAATGGATTCCAAACCCCATGTGATAACCAGCCGGTCCTGGACCAGTTTATCTTCTCGGTGTGGACTGAGGAAGTTAGTTCTGACTTCACCAGCTGGATTGGAGGGCACCTGTGCCATCCCTTGTCCTGTTGCTGTGGGGAACTTCTTCCAGCTTTTAGACATGCAGGACTAAATGTGAATACCATCTATACGCAAGTGACTGAGGAAATGCTGTGAAGAAGCTTACAGTTCTCCATCATCAGCGATATAAGTACACTTTGATTAATCAGGTAAACTGCCTACAATCGGGTAGTCTTGCTGAGGACGAAGAACTTTATATGGATTTGGGGTAATAGGACTAAAGCCCTTAGCATCACTTGTTTGGATTTTCTTGTTTCATGAGTAGTTGATAATTCAGCAAAGGTTTCTTAAGCACCTAATCTGACCATAGCACTGATGGCTAACTTCGGGGAATACAGCAGAAATGACAGCTAAATGGCACATAGGGTACCACTCCCCAGCTGTGCCTATGTGCTGCAGTGAAGGGAACTACATTTCCCAGGAGCCCTTGCTTCCTGGTAGAGTCAGCCAATGGGAGTCACTGGCAGGAGATTGGCTGCTGGGAGGAGGAGAGAAGCCTGTATGTGCCTGCCCCTTCTTCCTGTTTCACATGACATCTCCAGCCCTGGCTAGGCTTCATCCGTGAGTTCAGCTCCAGCACAAGGCAGTCCCTCTCTGTGCTCCCGTTGTGCCTGGCTGGGAGGGCACAGAGACGTTGGGCTCAGAGAGCCCCACATGCATTCTCCTTTTGCCCCTCTGGCCTAGGGGTGGGATCAGTTTCCTGGGGTTGCTCATATCTGGATTTTGTCACTGCTTCTTGTTTAACTCCTCAACTCTTCATTCACCTGTGCCACGAACCGCCGTATTAAATTCTCTCTGCTTGAAATACCTAATGTGGTTTCTGGGATTTTGCAGATCTTGCCTACTTCTTCAAACATATTCCATATCCCTTTTCCTCCTGCACGAGGCGTCCCACTCCCTGGTATCCTTGGTGTTCTAAGACTCCCGCCTCTTTCTTACCCCAGGGCCTTTGCACTTGCTTTCCTTCTGCATTAAATGGTCCCTCCCTGGAGCTCCCCGTGGCTGCCACTTTCTCATCCCTCAAATTTTATGTTGCCCTCTCAGGTAACATGGGAAGAAAAAGCAAATGTTACTTTATCAGAGGCTCTCATTGACAATCATAGCTAATGCAGCCCACTCACCCCACCCTCACTGCAATTTACTTGACTTTCTATCATGTTGTCCTGTTTCTTCCTTTCACACCGTGTATCCCAATCTGCAATGATTTCATTTATTTGTTTGCATAATTTGAACTCATGACAAGGTCAAACTTAGGGTGGTTTTAAAATATGTTTCTTTATCATTTTTGGAGCTAAATTTTGGGCAAGGGGACATGGGTGTTAGAGTTTGCAAATTCATCCTCTTCCAGTGGATGTGCCCTTGCTCACTGTCACTCATCCTCCTGAATGGGGTCAGGGTCTGCTTTAAATGGTAGGTGGCATTTCTCTGCTGTTAAGCACGTGATTTTCTCTGCATCAGAATCCTGGGCAGTCACTGTATGGGTGGCAGTGGGCACCCTCTTCTGTCAGTGCTTCAAGGGTGACAAGCATCTCGTTGCAAAACATAGACATGATTCTTGTCACTTTATTACACGTTGATCAAACCCCTAAGATAATATGTTGGTGCCCCATCCTGTATCCCCTCAGCCTACCTGTGTTCATCTCCAGCCATGAGGGGCAGATCGCTGTAAATTGACAACTTCCCATTCAAGCCCTTCTCTCTACCTGAGGGCTTCCCCATCACAGGAGCCTGCTTCGCTGTGAATGTACTTACCTGGAAAGGTGAGCACCGGCAAGACCCCCAGCCCAGAGAATTGAGTCTGGATGCCCACACCGGTAACCTGCCCTTGATGCCTCCTATATCTTCTTCCTTGCCTCCTCCATTCACTTCCCTACTCCCTCATTTGGGTTTCCTGGGACCACCTTCTACATAAGCTGCCTACACCCAAGCCCTTGTCTCTGGATCCACTTTGGGAAGATCCACACCAAGCATAGCCCAATTCCCTTTTTCTTAGCAGCTCTTCCTCTTTGTGCCACATCAAGATTCACTTCTGTGAAAAAAGCCTGTGTGGGCATGGGGGCTTAAGCCTGCCAAAGTCTGAGAAACCACGTGAACCACACCTGGGAACTGTCCCCCTGGGGAGTTGGAGACGTGGGCATTTTGTCCTCTACTCCTGTCCCTACCCATGCCCACCTCTAGCCCTCCCTGCCCCCTTGGCCACTTACCTTCCCTGCTAGCCTTTGCTCACCGTCTTCCACACCAGGATGGAGAACTGACCCCTGGCAAGCTTGCCCCATGTCTGCATCTTTAAAGTTGCCTTCTCCAAGCATGTGCTCGGCTGCCAGCAGCGTCACCTAGGAGCAGGAAGTGCAAATGCTCAGGCCTTGCCCCAGACCTGCTAAATCAGAGACTCAGAGGGTGGGTTCCACCCTCGTGTGTCCACAGCCCTCCAGGGGACTCCAGGGCTTGCTGCAGCCCTAGAAGCACTGCTCTAAAGCCATACTAATTAGCATTAGATGTGTAGTTCACAACAGCTTGTTCTGCTTCTAACCACTGGTCGGGGGGTTTGGGACCTGATTATGTAGCAGCATATGATGACTCATTAATGATGAGAGATGTTCTCGTGTTTGCCAATATCTTCATATCAGTTTGCCAAAGTAATTCTTCATATCACACCCAAATGCTGGGAAGAACAGGGCCTTTGGGAACTGAAGCACTCTCATTGACCCCCAGCCCTGTCAGTGCCCCATGCACCCCTGGGGTACCTCTCCCCTTCCATGCACGCTGTTCCTGGGTGCCGCTATGACCCCACAACCAGTGCCAGCCTCTCTCCATGAGCAGCTGTCCGAAGGCTGCTGGAGCCCTTGTGCTCACCCTGCTTGCATGGGGGGTGCTGAGACAGTACTTACCCAGTGATGGGTAGATGCAAGGGTCCTCAAGACATCCCCCAGGTTCAATGATTTAAGAGAACTCATAGGAACCAGAAAGGCCACCAGATTCACAATTACCTTTACTACACATGGTTCCAACACTACACGGCAGGTTGAAGTCAGCAGTGGGAAGATGCACCTAAGGTGGGTCCCAGGAGAGCTCTAGCTGTGGAGCTCCAGTGTCTTCTCCCATTGGGGCTGTGCAGCAGCGCTTAGTTCTCCCGCTAATGATGTGGAGCATCATGCATGGAATATTGCTAACCAGGGACACTGACATGAGCCTTGGCTTCCAGGGATTTTATTGAAGGCTTGGTCACGTAAACATGATGGATGAGCTACACGGCTGACCTGGTCTCCAGTCCCTTAACAGATCAAGCTGATACAAGGCCTCCACTGTGAATCCCATCCTTAGCATCAACTACCTGGTGTGGCCCAAGGCCTTGGTAAGCAGACACTTATCAAGCAGGACATTAGAGGACTTACAGGCTGCCTCCCAGGAGCTGTGCCAGGGCCACACCCTTCTCTGGGCAAAGTTAACCCTTTACTGCTTGCAGGATATGAATACTCCAGCTCCTGCATCGCCAGTGCGGCCTCTCTGGGGTGTGACCAGTCCTGACTCTGTCTCAGAACTCCCCAGCAGGAGGAAGCCAGCAGCACCCACGTGGCTCTTGGCTCACTTTTTTCACTCCCCAGTCTCACCTTTCCACTATTCTGCTTCTTTTTGTTGTTGTTGTTCTGGGAACACTTTCTAATAAATCTTCACACAAAGACTTGTCTCAGATTCTGCTTCTAGGGAATCCCAAAATAAGACACTGTAAGAATTTACAAAGTGATAAATTTTCTGTATTTCATTAACCTTCTCATGTGAATTACTGTTACTTTCAAACCTCAGAAACTAGCAGCAGCTGCTCTTAATATTAGATCTGCAGAAGCCAAGATAGAACCTGGAGTTGAGTTTCGCAGTGACAACTGGGTCTAAGGAAGGGTCACCTGGCTAGAGCTGGAGCTGACACCCAGTCGGTCCTGGAGGGGCAGCTCCCACCAGGGACTCCAATCAGAGGTGAGGGGTCAGGGTGAGGAGAGAAATGCTCTCACTTCCCTCTTCCTCTCACCTCCATCTCTTGACATCACTTCCCATTGGCCAAACCTAAAGGGAAGCCAGTAGGCAAGAGAGCCTGGAAAATAGCGTTTGCACGGGGCAGTTGTGAAATGGATCTGAAGGCAAATAACACGTGATGGACACATGTTTCATAACCACTGATAGAGAAAAAGGCAATAGAAAAACACTGATATTAACTTAGTAGCACTTTGGATGATTAAAGCTAAAACAAAATCAGAAGCTAGAAGAGCTGTATATACTTACAAACAATAGTGCAAACGTGTATGCAGCACCTTTTTGGAGGCCCTGGCATTAATTCTAGGCCCCTCCATCCTTCTGTAGGGGTGAGCAGCCAACAGGGTGGTGCTTTCTGTACTAGAGGAGTCAACAACCACAAGCCCTAACCCCAACAGCTTCCAATGACATGCTGAGAACAGCACGTAGAATCCCCTTGTGTTTACATGGTATCGGTGCCCTTTGAAAATCTGATTAGCTCTTTTAATTACCATAGACCCTTTCAGCACTTAGCTGGCAAATAGCTAACTCTAATTAATAACTCTCTGTATGCTTGGGAAATATCACTTATTTTACTGCCTGTCCTCCTGGTGCCAGTGGCGGCCAGAGCTCAGGACCTGGGAGTGACCCCACTTTATTGTCCCCTGACCTTCCACTGTTGCTCTGCCCCATTCCCCTAGACCCTGAAGCTTCTCCACCAGAGGGGAACGGGATCAACTGTGCAAACTGCACAGAAAGCACGCATGCCAGGGAGCACTTCCTGGACTGTCTGTAGTGGGCTCTGTGGACAATGGGTGTCTTTTTCTCTTTAGGGCTATAGATAAACCACCTGACAGCCAAGCTGAGAGCTATGTGCTCCCACCATACGGAAACATCTGAAGAGCTAGTGAGAAAACTGCCAGCACCCTAGGGGGTAGAGTTCAAGTGTTTTTGACTGCTGTCCCATCCCTGTGCCCAGAGAAGTGCCTGGCATGTAGCAGGGCTGCAGTGTGTCTTTGTGGATTAAACAAGCCCTGATATTTGGGCCAAGCGACCAAATGCTAGGCTGGTCGTCCCACATAAGTGTGGTGGAGTGGGTCTGCCTAGCCACCCACCACCTGGTAAGGAGGGAGCGGTGGTGCCCGTGGTCCATAGAGCCTGAAGCCTCAATTCGTGGTTGATCTGCTTTCTGGGAGGATCAGACATTCCCAAACTTTAATCAGGTAGCACTCCAGATGAGTCCAGCGACTCTGCAAAAAAAAAACTGGAAGCCCTCGAAGGAGACCTACCTTCAGATCAGGGCTCACACGTTTTCTGGTCATTGGATGTGTTTTTCTATGGCATAGATTTACAGGCGCTGCAAAGGAGAATGTGTGCCCCGGCCCTTACTAAGCACATCAGCGGAAGCTTCACAGTACACCATCAGCCAGGCCTGCTGCTGCTAGACCCTCCGCCAGGCACTGAAAAGGAAGACGTTTGTGTCCTGGGTCAAAGGCAAGCCCTATTCCTAGGGAATATCATTGAGGTTTCCTTAATTAAAATATTGTCAGTTAGGTTATCTATGCCAATAAAATGAGGTAAAATTCATAAAAGCAGGTGGAAGCGAAATCACGTCTGAATGCAGGATGCTCTTCTAGTTCCCTTTTGAAGCAGCCTCTTAGGCCGTCTGCAATTAAGCCTATGCGACAGTAGAGGGCAGCAGAGGATGCCGTTTCATGGTTCATTCGGCCGCCCAGGCACAAGCTGCCTCCCAACTCGGCCCCAGCTGGAGGCCCTGGCAGAGCTCATAATGGCCAGCTCCGCGAAGGTGCAAGCAATGAGCTGGATAAGTCTCAAGCGATCCCCAGTTCAGGCCTGATGGAGAAGTTGGTTATGTGCACAGCCTCTAACTCTGACCCACAGCAGGTTAGGTCAGAGGCAGGACTAAGGGGAGACACATTCGTGGTGTTTCTTTTCCTTGTCCACATGTCCAGTGTGCGGGGCAGCTGCCCGATAACCCCAACTGGTGTTGGTGTTATCGTGGTGTTCAGGCTTCCCTGTCCCTCCTGCAACGAGGGAGCGGTACCTTGAGCCTGCAGGGAACATATGAAGATGAAGAATCTCATCTTCTAATTCCTCCAGCTCCCAGATAACTTGCCTGGAAACTTCCTCCTTGGGCATCCTCTCCTGGTGGGGATGGCTGGGCCTGACCAGGGAGCCCTTCTTCCTTCCTCACCCTGTCAGTGCTGAGATGAGCACTATGAAAATATCCAATCCCACCAACAGTGTAAAAGTGTTCCTATTTCTCCACATCCTCTCCAGCACCTGTTATTTCCTGACTTTTTAATGATCGCCATTCTAACTGGTGTGAGATGGTATCTCATTGTGGTTTTGATTTGCATTTCTCTGATGGCCAGTGATGATGAGCATTTTTTCATGTGTCTG
>NW_012109953.1:607878-617186 GCF_000951045.1 Mandrillus leucophaeus | reverse complement strand
GCAAGGAGATAATGGAAGGAACAGGAGTTTGAGGCTGCAGTGAGCCATGATGGTGCTACTGCACTCCAGCCTGGGTGACAGAGCGAGACCCTGTCTCCAAAAAAAAAAAAAAGAAAAAGAAAAAGAAAAAATTCTGACTTTTTACTAATCTAGGTTTGTCTGTTCCTGTTATTCTGTTACATTTTTCCTTAAGATAGCTTTTGTTGTCGCCATCTCTCTTTCCAAGTCAGATTCAATAGTCAGGGATACCGGTAACAATCTAGGAGCTATTTAAAGAAAAGACAGTAGTTTCACTGGAACAGCTACACCCCTTACTGGTTAAGGCTGAGGCTCTTGATCCAGACTGCTGGCTCCAACATTTACTATGTGATCTTACATGATTACTTAACTTCTCTGTTCAGTGTCCTTGTCATTAAAATGAGAAAATGGTACTTGGTGTTTATGGTTATCGAATGTATTAAATAAGACAATACATGTACGTGCTTGGTACAGCACTGACGAAGAGTAAATATTCAATAAATGTTAGCTATTGATATTAAAAAAAAAAAAGAAAATATCCAACAATGGGGAAGAGAAAAGATGGAGGTAAAATGCAAGCACTTGGAGAGGAGAAAGGGCCTGGGGAAAAAAGTGAATCACATTTTGAGGCCTTTTCCTTGTTTTTTGTTTCTAAAGATGCTGCTGCCCTAGCTCTGAGTATCCAGTCTCCTGAGTGATCCACACAAGGACAGTGGGACTCTGCTTCCTTATAGAAACCACCGATGAACCCAAGCTATTTTCTTTTTTTAAATTTTATTATAAGTTCCGGGATGCATGTGCAGGATGTGCAGGTTTGTTACATAGGTAAACATGTGCCGCGGTTGTTTACTGCACCTATCAACCCATCACCTAGGTATTTAGCACTGCATTCATTAGCTAGTTATCCTGATGCTGTCCCTACCGCTGCCCCACGACAAGTCCCAGTGTGTGTTGTACCACTCCCTGTGTTCATGTGTTCATTCTCACTGTTCAGCTCCCACTTACTATTTTTTTTTGCAAAGTGAAAGCAAGTTTATTAAGAGAGTAGGCTGGGCACACGCCTGTAATACCAGCAGTTTGGGAGGCTGAGGGGGGTGGATCACGAGGTCAGGAGTTCAAGACCAGCCTGACTAGCATGGCAAAACCGGGTCTCCACTAAAAATACAAAAAAAAAAAAAAAAAAAAAGAAAAGAAAAATTAGCTGGGCATGGTGGCATGCGCCTGTAATCCCAGTTACTCAGGAGGCGAGGCAGAGAATTGCTTGAACCTAGGAGGCAGAGGTTGCAGTGAGCTGAGATCACGCCACTGCACTCCAGCCTGGACAACAGAACGAGACTCAGAAAAATCAAATAAAATAAAGGAATAAAGGAATGGCTACTCCATAAACAGAACAGCCCCGAGAGCTGCTGGTTGCTCTTTTTTATGGTTGTTTCTTGATAATCTGCTAAAGAAGGGGTGGATTATTCATGCCTCCCCTTTTTAGACCATATAGGGTAACTTCCTGACGTTGCCATGGCATTTGTAAACTGTCATGGTGCTGGTGGGGAGTGTAGCAGTGAGGATGACCAGAGGTCACTATCATCACCATTTTGGTTTTGGTGGGTTTTGGCTGGCTCCTGTACTGCAAACTGTTTTATAAGCAAGGTCTTTATAATCTGTATTTTGTGCTGACCTCCTATCTCATCCTGTGACTTAGGATGCCTTAACTGTCTGGGAATGCAGCCCAGTAGGTTTCAGCTTCATTTTACCCAGCTCCTGTTTAAGATGAAGTTGCTCTGGTTCACACGTCTCTGACATTTCCCCCCCTCCCTTTTGTAAGAGAATCCTTAATCCTAAGTGTTACAGAGGGACAAAGATCCATCTTCTGTAACTTCTTCAGGCTGAATAGGGGTGATGATATTCCTGTCTAACTGTGAGGGTCTCTTGCATTCAGGATCTCTTGCTGAGGATGATGGCTTCTAGTTCCATCCACATCCCTGCAAAGGACACGATCTCATTCCTCTTTATGGCTGCATGCTATTCCATGGTGTATATGCACCACATTTTTTTTATCCAGTCTGTAATTGACGGGCATTTGGGTTGATTCCATGTGAACCTAAGCTAATTTCTTACCCATTCCGGTTTCATATTTTTATTCAGACAGCCACCCCTCCCTAGAGTTTATCCATCTACCCCTCTGTCTGAAAGGAAGGTCTGCCTGGTCCCCACACCTGCATCACCCACCTGCTGAACTGCCATCCTCAGGCCTGGCTCTTCAGTTCTTGAACCCTGATCCTTCACCCATTCTGTCCTCCACTCACTTTTATCATTTATTTGAGATGTCATTAGCAATAACTACAGCTCTGCTACTATCTTACTTTTAAGGACTTCCCTTTCTGATCGTATTTCTAGCTTACTTTCTCTAGAATTCTAAGGCCAGCAATCCTGCAAGCCTACTAGGATGTTCATCCCATTGGTCCTACCACATTTCACCTCGTTGGTCCTGAATATTTTTGTATTTTTTTTTTTTTTTGAGACGGAATCTCGCTCTGTCGCTCAGGCTGGAGTGCAGTGGCCGGATCTCAGCTCACTGCAAGCTCCGCCTCCCAGGTTTACGCCATTCTCCTGCCTCAGCCTCCCAAGTAGCTAAGACTACAGGCGCCCACCACCATGCCTGGCTAGTTTTTTGTATTTTTTTAGTAGAGACGGGGTTTCACCGTGTTAGTCAGGATGGTCTCGATCTCCTGACCTCGTGATCCGCCGGTCTCGGCCTCCTAAAGTGCTGGGATTACAGCTTGAGCTACCGCGCCCTGCCTATTTTTGTATTATTTTAATACAAAAAATGTTAAATCTTTGTTCTGGGATGTAGGTAAAGGAACAGAGGCTGGGTGCTGTGATGAGAGCCTGTAATTCCAGCTACTTGTAAGGCTGAGACAGGTGGATCACTTAGGCCCAGGAGTTCAAATGCAGCCTAAGCAACAAAGTGAGACCCTATCTTTAAAACAAATAAGAAAACAATTTTTGATCTTTTAGGATCTTCCTTTTAAGTTTCGCTCAATAAGGCCAGAGTAGCCCGATTTTGCCCCCATGTTGAGATAATAACCTTCTGAGTACTCTATCGATGCCTGTGTGTTAGGAGGCTTTGCGGTGTGGCTGGTAAAACACTCACTCTTCTGAGCTGCATGAGTGCTGCAGGCTGTCCCCTCCTCTCCTTTCTGATGGTTCTTCTTCAGCCTTGCCCACTTGCCTCACACTCAAGTACACCCTGCTGGAGACCTATAGAGAACTCTGGGCCCTCTGTGGCCGTCTGTGGATCTCTGCAGCCCTCTCCGGCTGTCTGCAGTTCCTTGAGGCCCTCTGTGGCCCTCTGCAGCCCTCTGTAACCCTCTATTACTCTCTGCAGCCCTCTGTGTCCCTCTGTAGCCCTCTGCGGCCCTCTGAGGCCCTCTGCGCCCCTCTGTGGATCTGTGTGGCTCTCTGCGCCCCTCTGTGGATCTCTGGCACTCTGTGGCCCTCTGTGGCCCTCTAGCTCTCTGTACCTCTCTGCAGTCTTCTAGAGTTCTCTATCTGTGCAGTGGACCTCTCCGGGATTCTACCGCTGTAGCCTCCCCACATTTCCAGCTCCATCTTCTAAACTCAGGGAGATCACTGGGTCCCGTACATACGTGTACACACACACACAGAGAATGGGGGGAGGGGAGAGAGAGAGAGAGAGAGAGAGAACCAGGTTTTTAGTTGTTTAAGATGGGAGGGTAGCTCTGATTCTCTTACTCCATCTTTGTTGGAAGCAGAAATCCTCCTTTCTACTGTTCCTCACCCCCACTTTCCCAGCTCCAATCTCGTGGTCAGTCACTATCAGCACCACCTTGCTCCTCTCTCCTCCTAGCCTGGCAACCCACAACCCTGGTGAAATCAATGCTGCCTACCGCTTGCCGGCTTCGGTGCAGCTGAACATGCCTGCAGGGAAGCACACACCATGGCTGCATGTCTAGTTTCTACTTCATGGCTGAGAAAACCTGAGGCCCTTCATGCTGCCTGGCAATGCTGTTGTATGTCCCTCCCCTCTCATATTCTCTAAATGGCTATGTCACACCTTCTCTTCTCTTCTCTTCTCTTCCCTTCCCTTCCCTTCCCTTCCCTTCCCTTCCCTTCCCTTCCCTTCCCAATTCCCCATATCTCTTACCCCATTCTCTCTCTCAGCTTCTATCTTTACTGGAAAAAACAGTAACCAGATAAGTTCCAAAGACAGTCACTGCCACCTTTACTCATCTGCCTTTCTTTGCACCTTCTCTTCTGCCTTCGTGCCTCTTTCACAAATTAACACCACCTTTCTCTCTAATGCACGAGGTCTCAGCTTTGTTAGGGATTCTACCCTCTCTCTCCTACATTGCCAGCTGCTGGCTTTGTATTGGGTCATTCCTGTCACTCAACAAACTTATATCATTTCTCTCATCTGAAGATCACTCCCATGACCCTTTTCCTCCAGTTTATGTACATTTCTTTGCTTTCTATTTGAGACAAAACTCTGAAAGATGTCACTTGCTGTCATTAATTCATTGCTTCCCACTTTCTGTTGATTCTGCTCTCATCAGGCTTGGATCCCTGAACTCAACTGACTGCTCTTGTCAAGATCACCATGACCTACGTGTTGCTGAAGCCAAAGGTCCATTCTTAGTCCTCATCCGACTTGAGCCTTCAGCAGCATTGGAAAAGATTTATTGAGTGCTTCCATCTCCTTGAAACATTTTCTGTGTTTGGCTTCTAGGACACCACACTGCTTTGTTTTCTCTGCTACCTTTGCCGGTTTCTCCTTTGTCCAGGACCTTGTCATGTCAGCTCTTTGTCTTCTTGATAAAGACACTCCCTTTTGATGACCCCATTTTGTCTCATAGCTTTAAATGCCATCGGTATAATATGACTTCCATGTTTATATCTTTAGCCTAAATCTTTTCCTAAATTCCAGATTTATATACCCAACTGCCTACTCAACCTTTCCACTTAGATGTTTAAGAACATCTCAAGGTGATCATAGCTAACACAGAACTCTTGTGTTTTAGCCTGAACCTGTTCTACTGCCGCCTTTCCATGCCAGTTAATAGAAACTCCACCATCCCAACAGCTTAGGGCACATCTTGGTGGCATCCTCGACCTCACTTTTTCACTTATATCTATATCAAACCTGTTATAAAACCCATTGACTCTGTCTTCAGAATACTCTGAGAACCTGACCAATTCTCAGTCTCTTTTCTGCTACTACCTTGGTCTAAACACCATCATCTAATTTGTTTTCTTGTCTCTGTTCCTGTTTCCTTGTAATCTATTCCCAGCACGGCAACCAGGTTTAAGTAACCCTTAGAAAACTTGAGTAACCTGATATGAATCCTGTGCTAATAACCTTCAGGGCCTCCATTTTATTTAGTATAAAAGACAAACACTTTGCCATGGCCTGGAAGTCCCATGGATGCGGGTCCTGTTACTTCCTGACATCAGCTCCTGGGATATTTCCTTTTGCTCATTTTGTTGCAGCCACGCCGGCCCCTGTAATCTCTGAAATGTGAACACTCTTCCTCCATATATCAGTTTGACTCACTCCTGCACTTCCTCCAAGTCTTTCTCAAATGCCACCTTTTCAATGAGGCCTCCCTGACCACTTGGTTTAATTCTGTAACTGCCCCCCCCCCCACTCTGACTCAATTCTGTTGTACTCTTTACCATTTCCTAGATAATTTTCTTGCTTATTACTCTGTTTTACTTGTTTCCAACTGCTGGGATGCAAGCAAGTTCAAGGAGGGCCAGCATTATTTTGCTCATTAATGTTTTCAAGAACCTAGAACAGTGTCAGCCCATGTGAATCTTTAGTAAATATCTGTTAAATATTAATTGAACTTCACAATTCTCTTGTCTAAGTTTGTGTGCTTTTTTCATCTATCTTGGAATTTCCTGCTGTTCATTTTAATCTGATCTGACCTGGATAAAAGTATCAAAGTGAGGAGGCAGAGAATGCTGTTTCAACAATTTTGGACCATGAACCTATTTTACCTTAAAAAGTTTATGCCAAAGAGGCTGGGTTTAAGACCAGGCAGGACAGTGTGCTTCTCCTTTGGACAAAGATGTCACAAGTGCCCCTGTCCATTGTGATGACAAGTCTCTGCTGTGCTCCTGTAGTGGTGGTAACTGTACACTGATTGTTCACCTGCTCTCTTCTCTTCAGGCCATGGAGTGAGAGTGGGCAGCCTCATCCCCAGTTAGGGCTCTGAGACAGAGTCGTGCCAATTGAGGACACAATCTGATGACCTCAGTGCTTCCAATTAAGCTCAGTCTCCCAACTCTCTGCTCAGCTTCACTTGA
This sequence comes from Mandrillus leucophaeus, assembly GCF_000951045.1. NCBI lineage: Eukaryota > Metazoa > Chordata > Mammalia > Primates > Cercopithecidae > Mandrillus > Mandrillus leucophaeus. The sequence continues at coordinate 610,841 of NW_012109953.1, read as the reverse complement.
TGGTTAATGGAAATGAGTTGTGTTTCTAGATCTGAGCCACACACTTGGTGTTTCCACTGTCATTTGCTGAGTGCAAGTGCAGTATCACATGGCTCCCCTCTGTGCCTCATGGGTGAGACCTAGGAATCTAAAGCTTTCACCTGCTTTGCTCCACCCCATTATCCATGGATGCAGCTATTGCACGTGGACCTGCCCTGTGAGGCTGTGGGCGACATTGCAACAAGATTCTCTGATGCAAGTTTGTAGCCCCTAGACCCAGTGCATCCCTGACATCTGGCACCAGTGAGGAACATTGCAGAATGAACTTGTGGTGGTCAATTCAGCAGCCACAGCATCTTCAGTGGTTTAATGTAAATATACACAATTATGAAAACAATGCCCTGCAATTGTGCTCAAAGTCTTTGCCACAACAACCCCTCTCCTCTTCTCCTTGCCGTAATTCTCTTTTCCTATCTTATGACTTAGGAGGTTCAATCTATTCTCTCCTTGCCAGAGGAATTCAGAATGCTGTCAAATTTAAATAGCTGTGTAATTTATCCATGGGCAGGTTGGCTGTGGGAGGCTTGGGAATCAATGGTATTTTAAATATTCTCTCTCTGTGTTGAAGACTGGACCCCAACATGTCTGGACAAGTACAGAGAAAGAAATGGCAGTAAGACCTGCTCTGTCTCTATTCAGTGTGCAGTGGGCAAGTCCAGCTCCTCACTCATGCAGGCATCCTCTGATAGGCACAGTAGTGTTTGTTTCATGCGTGTGACGCATGTGCATGTACATCCATGTATGTGTGCATGTGTGCGCATGTGTGTGCTGAGCTACCTGTAAAGAGTAAGGCAGTAATTACTCCCGATGAGCTGGGTAGAAGCCTCCCACTTTACTAGAGAGAACTAGTTGAAACTGAGTGTGGCAGGGTTGGGGGAGAGAGTGCTGGCACCAGCAGCTGCTTTAATAATGCTGCTCACCTTTACTGATTAATATGCTTGTCAAAATAAAAGGGAAATGGAAATGACCCCACAGCACAGAGAGTGGGATGGGATTGGCCGAGCCATCCAGTCCCAGATTAATTGCTAGCACTTTCATCTCCTCTCCTGGGCTCCAGATACAATAGGATGATAATGGAAAAGAAATGAACACAGATCTGTCTATCTTGCTCCTTGTATTCCTAGCTGGGCCCAGAGCCTGTCATGCTTTACTGGCATTCAGTTCCCCAGGGGGTTGGAGGAGTTCAGGCATCTTTCCCAGAGAAACACTCCAAAGGCCTCAACAGTTTGCAGCAGAGCTCTATGGTAGCTCTACTCAGCTTCATCACTAAGGGCACCATAGGGCAAAGCAAACAGCTTCCCACCTGAAAACAAGAGCACGCTATCGGAGGAACTCGAAGAGGTCTGTTTGCTTTACCCAGAAATGAATGCAGCTGAGTTAGGAGGCCCGGGAAGGGAAGAGCTTGTCCACAGCCGGGATAATGGAGAGGCTCTCCCAACAGCAGACTGGAAAGATTTGGACACCTTGGTCTGCACAAATGGATCTTGAATTACACTGGAATTGTAGATGGTATAGATAATGAAAATGCTTATTCCCACAGCCCAGAATGGTGGCACTAGGAATCATCCCAAGAAGCTTCAAAGGAGCTCTGTACTTATAGTTCAAAAAACAGCTTGCGTTTTGGGGCAGAAACAGTGAAATGCTATGTTTTCACCAAAAAATACTTTATTTTCCCCCTAGATATACAGAAAGAGGGTATTTCCATCTCCCTTGTGGTTGAGGGTAGGGAATCTGACTCTGTTCTGGTCAATAAATATGGGTGCAGTGAGGTAGCTCAATCCTAAAGCCTCCCATGGGGTCTCTGTGTTCTCTCTACTCCATCATTGCTTCTCTTGCGGAGGTCCTAAAGGAGGGTGGAGGAACAAGAGAGAAGGACTCTGGGTCCCTTAGTGACTCTGTGGAGCAGAGCCACTCCCACCTCTACCCCAGCTACTCCTCTGAGCCAAAGTCAGGGCAAACAAGGAGTAACCTCCCTAGTGTGCTAAGCCTCTATAACAAAGTACCGCAGCAGGCTGGGTGCCTTAAGACAAGAGAAAGGTATTTTCTCACATTCCCCGAGCCTGCCCTGTGCCGTGTTTGCTGTCAAGGCTCCAGGGAAGGATCCTTCCTTCCTCTTCCTTGCCTTTGTGGTTGCTGGGAATCCTTGGCACTCCTTGGCCCATAGAGGCTCAACCCCAGTCACTGACTGTGTCCGCACGTGGTGCTGTCCTTCTGTGTTTGCACGTGTCCACATTTTCCTTTCTTATACGGACACCAGACATGACTCAGGGCCCAGCTTAAGCCAGCATGACTCCCTCCTCAGTTGATTATATTTTCAAGGATCCTGTTTCCAAATAAAGTCACATTCACAGGTACCAGGAATTAGGAGTATATCTTTACTCTTCAGGAACGCAGTTCAACCTGTAACAGTGTTTATAATTTGGAGCTCATTTGTTACAGCAGCTGGTGTTAGTTGCTCTGACTAATGTATGTCCAGCATTGGTCCCAACTTGGGCATAACTTTCTCCAGGAAGCCCTTCCTACCTTCCTGACTTCAAACCTAGATGGGATGCTGCTTCACAGTGGGTTCTCCACATTGCCCTAAACTTCCCGTATCACAGCATCCACCATGCTGTGCCATCATGTCCTGCTCACATGAACAAGTGGAGTCTTGTCTCCTCTCTGCTATGCTGTTCATGCCAAAGGCAAGAACCTACCTTTCCTGCTCCTTGTTGAATATCCTGGGCCTGGCATGCAGTATGTTTCTTAATCAACAGCTCTCACATGAATCATTGGATAGTGTGAGAAAGACTGCATGCTCTGGCATGAGCAGCATCAGGTAGACCTTCTGCCTTCAAGAATCTTGCAGTCATTGATGGCCTCCTTGTTGCCAACTCCCCTGGCTTATTCTCCTCCTCATGCCCCTTGTCTTCCCTGCTTCGTTC
>NW_012109953.1:604800-607018 GCF_000951045.1 Mandrillus leucophaeus | reverse complement strand
CCACAACTGAGTGGCTCATTGTCACAATCAATGGATCTACACTGACACCTCATTATCACTCAAAGTCCATAATTTACATTAGGGCTCATTCTTGGAGCTGTACATTCTGTGGGTTTTAACAAACATATAATGGTATCTATCCACTATTGTAGTATCTTACAAAATAGTCTCACTGCCCTGAAAATTCTCCATACTCCACCATTCATCCTCCTCCCCTGACCCACAGGAAAGCACTTTTTACTTTTTTTACTGACTCCATAATCTTGTCTTTTCCAAAATGTCAAATAGTGGGACTCATACAATGTGTAGCCTTTTTAGATTGGATTTTTAAAATTTAGTAGTATGTATTTAAGGTTCCTCCATGTCTTGTCATGGTTGAATAACTCATCTTCACCACTGAAGAATATTCCATTTTCTAGCTCTATCACAGTTATTCACCCGTTCATCTACTAAAGGACATCCTGGTTGCTTCCAAGTTTTGGCAATTATAAAGGAACCTGCTATAAACATTTATGTGCAGGTTTTAGTGTTGACAAAAGTTTTCAACTCACTTGGGTAAATATCAAAGAACACATTTGTTAAATTGTATGGTAAGTGTATGTTTAGTTTGGTAAGAAACAGTGAAACTCTCTTCCAAGATAGCTTTACCAGCTTGCATTCCTACCAGCAATGAATGAGCTCCTGTTGCTCCACATCCTTGTAAGCATTTGGTGTTGTCAGTGTTTTGGATTTTGGATATTTTAATAGGTGTGTGGTGGTATCTCATTTTAATTTACATTTGTTTTAAGGCATATGATGTCACACATGTTTTCATATGCTTTACTTGTCATCCATATATCTTTTTTTGTCAGTGTTTGTTATTTATTATTTATTGTTATCTTATTGATAATAGCCATCCCAACAGGGGTCAGGGTGAGATGATACTCCTTGTGGTTTGAATTGCATTTCCCTGTTGATTAGTGATATTCAGCACTTTTTTCATATATTTGCTGGCTATTTGTATGTCTTCTTTTGAGAATGTCTGTTTTTAGATTATTTGCCCATTTTTCAACTGGATATGTATATATATATTTTTGCTATTGAGATGTTTGAGTTTCTTGCATATTCTCAGTATTAATCCCCTTTGAGATGAATGGTTTGCAAATATGTTTTCTCCTTCTTCAGGCTGTTGTTTTACTCAGTTAATGGTTTCCTTTGCTGTGCAGAAGCTCTGTAGTTTGATGTAATTCCATTTGTTTATTTTTGCTTGTGTTACCTGTGCTTTTGAGGTCTTATTCATAAAATATTTTCTAGACCAAAGTAATGAAGCATTTTCCCTGTTTTCTTCTAGTAATTTTATAGTTTCGGGTCTGACAATTAGGTCTGGGTTCCATTTTAAGTTTATTTTTGTAGAGTGAGAGTCTAGTTTTATTCATCTGCATATGAATATTCAGTTTTCTAAAGACCACTTATTGAAGAGACAGTCCTCTCCCTCGGTGAGTATCCTAGGTAAGTCTGTTGAAAATTAGTTGGCTGTAGATATGTGGATTAACTTCTGGGTCCACTGTACTGTACAATTGGTATTTGTGTCTGTTTTTATGCCAGTACCATGTTGTTTTGGTTACTATTGCTTTGTGGTCTATTTTGTAGTCTGGTAATGTGATGCCTCCAGTTTTGTTCTTTCTGCTCAAGATTGCTTTGAGTATTTATGGTCTTTTATGTAGTTCAGATTTTTTTCTACTTCGTCAAAAATATCATAACTATTTTGATATTTTATTTTCTTTTTTTGTTGTGTCATTTTCTGGTTTTGGTATCAGTGTTATGCTGGCTTTGTAAAATGAGTTAGGAAGAACTCACTCCTCTTCAGTTTTTTGGAATAGTTTGAGAAGAATTAGTATATATTTTTCTTTAAAGATTTGATAGAATTCAACAGTGAAGTCATCTGGTGTTAGACTTATCTTTAGTGGGACACTTTTTATTACTTAGTCAATATTTTTGCCCAATATTGGTCTATTCAGGTTTTCTATTTCTTCTTGGTTCAATTTTGATAGGATGTATGTGTCCAGAAACTTATCCACTTCCTCTAAGTTTTTGAATGTATTGGCATATAGTTGTTTATAGTGGTTTTTAAGGCTCCTTTTTATTTCTGTGGTATCCATTATGATGTATCCTTTTCCATTTTTGATTTCATGTATTTGAGCCTGTTCCCTTTTCTTTCTTAGTCTAGCTAATGGTTTGC
>NW_012109953.1:598016-604075 GCF_000951045.1 Mandrillus leucophaeus | reverse complement strand
TTTCACCGTGTTAGCCAGGATGGTCTCGATCTCCTGACCTCGTGATCCACCTGTCTCGGCCTCCCAAAGTGCTGGGATTACAGGCTTGAGCCACTGCACCTGGCCATCTTTCTAATTTTTTGATGTAGGCATTTATTGCTATAAACTTACCTCTTAATACTGCTTTTGCCATGACCTATAGGTTTTGCTATGTTGTGTTTCTATTTTTATTTGTTTCAAGGAATTTTTAACTATCATTGTTGATTTATTCCTTCACCCATTGGTCTTTCAGGAGCATGCTGTTTAATTTCCATATATTTACATTATTTTCAATATTCTTGCCATTGATGTCTAGTTTTATTTCATTGTAGTCAGTAAGGTACTTGATATAATTTTATTTATAAAAATTATTTTTAAACTTGTTCTGTATTCTAACATATGGTCAATCCTAGAGAATTTTCCATGCACTGATGAAAAGAATGTGTATTCTCCAGCTATTGGGTGAAATGTTCTACAAATATCTGTTAGGTCCACTTGGTCTATAGTGCAGTTTAAATGCAGTGTTGTTGCTGTTTTAGTTGTCATTGTTAATTTACTGTCTAGATGGTCTGTACAATGCTGAGAGTGGGGTGTTCAAGTCCCTAACTATTATGATAGCTTCTCCTTTAGATCTAATAATATTTGCTTTATATATCTGGGTACTCGAGTATTAGGTGCATATATGTTTATAATTGTTATAGTCTCTGGCTGAATTGATTCCTTTGTTACTATATAATGTCCTTCTTTGTCTTTTTTGACAGCTTGTGACTTGAAGTCTGTTTTATCTGAGATAAGTATAGCTACTCCTTGCTTTTGGTTTTATCTAAAAAACCAAAAGGGATATATTTTTGGGACACATTTTTATCCCTTTACTTTCAGGCTAAATGTATCTTTACAGAAAAGATGAGTTTCTTGTAGGTAGCATATAGATGGGTCTTGGTTTTTTAATCATTCAGTTTGTCTACCTCTTTTATATGGGGGAATTTATCCTGTTCACATTCAAGGTTATTATTGAGAAGTGAGGACTTACTCCTGTCATTTTATTGATTGTTTTCTGGTTGTTTTATATATCCTTTATTCCTTACTTTCACTCTTATTGTTTATTTTTGCAGTTTGGGTGGTTCTCCATAGTGATATGGTTTGATTTCCTTCTCTTCCTCCTTTGTGTATCAGCTCTACCAGTGAGTTTCACAGTTTTCCGATGATGGTTATTGTCTCTTTACTTCCACATATAAGACTCTCTTGAGCATTTCTAGTAAGTCTAGTGGTATTGAATTCCCTTTGTTTTTGCTTGTCTGTGAGATATTCAATTTCTCCATTTCTGAAGGGTAGGTGTGTTTAGTGTATATATATATATATATATTTTTTTTTTACTGTCAGCCTTTTTTTTCAGTACTTGGAACATATTATCCCACTCTTCCTTGTTTGTATGATTTCTGCCAATACATTTGCTGTTAGTTGACTGTGAATTTCTTTATATGTGACCTTATGCTTTTCTCTTACTATTTCGAGAATTCTTTCTTTGTCTTTGAATCTTGATAATTTGAGAGGACCTGTATAAGTTGAATCTATTTGAGGTTATTTGAGCTTCCTGAACCTGTATGTCTATCTCTATTCTATGACTTGGGAAGTTTTCAGCTATTATTTTATTAAATATGTTTTCTACCCCTTTTTCCCTTCTCTTCTCCTTCTGGAATATCCATAATACAAATACTTGTTTACTTAATGGGTCCTAGAAATCTTGTAGACTTTCTTCATATTTTTAATCTTTTATTTCTCTCTGCCTGTGTTATTTCAAAAGATCTGTCTTCAAGTTCAGAAATTATTTCTTCTGCTTGGTTTAGTTTGTTGTTGAACCTCTCAATTGTATCTCCATTTCATTCATTGAACTCTTTAGTTGTAGGATTTCTGTTTGGTTCTTTTTAAAAAAATAATACATATCTTTTTGTTGAAATTCTCATTCAAATCATGAATTGTTATCCTGATATGGTTAAATTGTCTGTCTGTATTCTCTTGTACCTCACCGAGTTTTAAAAACATTATTATTTTGAATTCTTTTTCTTTATTATTAGGGTCTGTTACTTGAGAATTATTGTTTTTCTTTGGAAATGTTATGTTTCTTGCTTTTTCATGGTTGATGTGTTCCTACATTGATTTATATGTAACTGATGGAAAAGTTGCTTCTTCCAATTTTATGAAGTAGATTTCTGAGGGAAAAATTATTCATTTGAATGGGTCTTGGATTGTCAGTTTGATGGGTGTGTTGGCCTTGGCTCTAGGTGGATGCCGTGGTGTAGTCTCCAGGTAGTTTCTTTAACTGTAATCCACATCAGCGATGTTTGAAGTGTCTTAGTGGCCCAGGCTGAGACAGACAGCTTTGCGAGGAGTGGACTTGCAGGGCTATTTCTCAGAGGAAGCATGTGTGTGTACACACTGGGTCAGCCAACTTGGGGTCTGGCTCACTAGGGTTGGGGACATGGAGCTGTTACTCTGGCTGGGACCATGGCCATGTGGTTACTCAGCTAACCTGGGGTCTGTTTTCCAGAGGAAGCCCACAGGGATGTTTCTCAGGCCCAGGACACAATCTCATGGCTTCTTGGCTGACCTGAGTATGTTTCTGCTAGTGGTGGCCTGTGGGGCTTTTTCTCAGCTCCAGTATATGGGTGCACAGCTGCTTGTCTGGCCTGGGGTTCCACAGGGCTGTTTTTCAGGCCTGAAACATGACTGCACAATGGCACAGTTAGCCTGGGGACATGTCTGTAGAGAGCAGCCTACATGGCTGTTTCTCAGGCCCAGGATACAATCTCAGGACATTTTGGCTTGTCTGGGTGCATGACTGCTAGGAGTGGCCCCATGGAACTTTCTCAGGCCCAGGATGTGGGTGCGAGGCAGAAGTTTACTTACTGATAAAAATATATTGGGGCCCAGGGTGAAGCTATCATACACTTTGCATTTTTAAAACCTAGGCGGAAGAGTATCTATTTGCAAAAGTCAGAAAGAAATAATACTGATAAAAGAATAAAAGGGTTCACCCAGCCAGAGTGGAGTTTTCCGGGCTACGGAGGGGGAGGGCAAAGGAGGGAAGAGGGAGACTGCAGTCTGGCCCATTTCCCATAGGGTGAATGGATATAGATGGCTGGAGCTGCCTCAGGCCAAGGTTGCTACTGTGGAAGAGTGTTGGACTGTGCTCCAGAACCTGTTCCCCTTACCCTCCCAACATCATCTCACCTTAACCATCCCAATGTCCAATAAAAATGGCCACTAGCTGATGTCAGCAGTGGGTTTCTGGCCTCCTCCTCATTCTCCCTGGACCATGTTTCTGGACCCAGGACATCTTCCCAGGTGGTCCCCACAATGGTTGATCAGAACCCCTGGGGACACAGGTGGAATTTGAGTAGTTCGAATCATCTAGAACCTCATCAAGAGCTAGATTCTGGTTTCTGGCCTGTATTATTTTCCTTCTCTGAAACTTTTTTTGCAAAGCAATTCTACTGGCAACAAATTATCTCATTTTTTGTTTGTTGGAGAAAACCTTTATTTCACCTTAACTAATGGATAATAGTTTCACAGACTATAGGAAATTTATATGAGTGGGGGTTATTGTTTCTCAATATTTTAGATATTTCATTCTATCTTCTTCTTGCTTGCATGGTTTGAGAAGTCAGATGTGATTCTTATTTTTGCTCCTCTGTAGATCAGGTGTTTTTTTCCTCTGACTTCTTTTGAGATGTTTTTCTTTATTTTTTATTTTCTGCAGTTTGAATATGGTATGCCTAGGAGTCATTTTTCTGGCATTTATGCTGGTTGGTATTCTTTGAGCTTTGTGGATCTGTGGTTTGGTGTCTCACAAAAAAAATTGATGTAATTCTGTTATTTTTGCTACAAATGTATCTTCTGTTTCTGTCTTAATTTTTTCTTTTTTTCTTTTTTTTTTTTTTGAGACAGAGTCTTGCTCTGTCGCCCAAGCTGGAGTGCAGTGGCATAATCTTGGCTTACTGCAAGCTCCGCCTCCTGGGTTCACGCCTTTTTCCTGCGTCAGCCTCCCAAGTAGCTGGGACTACAGGTGCTTGCCACCAGGCCCAGCTAATTTTTTTTGTATTTTTAGTAGAGACGGGGTTTCACTGTGTTAGCCAGGATGGTCTGGATCTCCTGACCTTGTGATCTGCCCGCCTCTGCCTCCCAAAGTGCTGGGATTACAGGTGTTAGCTACTGCATCTAGCCTTAATTTCTTTTTTTTTAATTGTTGTTGCTATAACAAAATGCCGCAGATTGTGCAATTTATAAAGAAAAGAAATGTATTTCTTACAGTTCTGGAGCCTGGGAAGTCCGATATGAAGGTGTCAGCATCTGATGAGGGCCTACTTGCTGAGACACAACAAGGTGAAGATCATTTTATCGTGAGAGGGCAAGAGCGTGTGAGTAAGCCTAGGTCTTTCTTCTCTTCCTGTAAAACCACCAGTCCCATCATGGGGATCTGATGACCTTATCTAATCCTCCAGAAGGTTCCACCTCTAATCAACATGTGAATTTCGTGATTGAATTTCTAACATCTGAAATTAGGGAAACACACTCAAACCACAGCTGCTCCTTTTTCTTCTCCTCCTTCTGGTATTCCCATTACCCATATATAACCTCTTTTGTAGCTGTTCCATAGTTCTCGGATATTCCGTTTTATTTTTTCAGTCTTCTTCTCTTTGCTTTTTAGTTTTGGAAGTTTTTACAGACATATTCTCAAGCTTAGAGATTCGTTCCTCAGCCATGCCCAGTCTACTAATGAGCTTATCAAAGGCATTTATTATTTCTGTTACAATGTTTTTAATATTTATAGTTTCTTCTTGTTTCTTTCCAGAATTTCCATCTCTACTCACATTACCCTCTGTTCTTGTGTATTGCTTATTTTGTCATTTAGGGCCCTTAGCATACTAATTATAGTTTTAGGAAAATCCCTGGCCTTACAATTTCAACATTTCTGCCATATCTGACTCTGGTTTTGATGTTTACTCAGTGCCTTCAAACTCTGTTTGTTTTTTGCCTTTTAATATTCCTTGTATTTTCTTCTAGATACTTGCATATGATATACTGTGTAAAAGGAATGCCTTTAAACAGGCCTTTAATAATGTGGTGGTAAGGTGTGGGGGAAGGGGAAATGTTCCATAGTCCTGTGATTAGTTTTCAGTCTTTCAGAGAGTCTGTGACGCTGGGCTGTAAGCTTTGTAAGTGCTTTTCCGTCTCCCCACTTCTTAGGTGGGATAAGATGGATAGAGAAGTCAGGAATTGTGTATTTCTCTTCTATGTGAAAGGGTAGAGCCGCTGGAGTTGGGAATTTTGCTTCTCCCAGGTAGGGTAGAATCTGATAAAACTTAACCTTAGGTTAGATTCTGGCTAAATAGTTTATCCTAAGGGCAAATCATGTTAAAAAGAACGGAGTGCTCTGGCATATTTCTTAATGGTTTCTATTTCCCTCCTCTCTTCAGAAGCATGAAGAAATTTTTCTCCCATCTTTGTTGTGAAGCAGGTTGGGCTCCTGGAGGTAAAACTCACCAGAGTGTTAAGGTTTCCCTGTAACTGCACTCTCCCACCCTGTTTTCATCTTGCTGGCTTGTCCACGCTGAACCTCCAGCAATTTGTCAGTTATGGGTCAGGTCTTCCTACCACAGCACGTGTTCCTACGGAGGTGTCTGCTTTGGGTTTCTTCCATGCTAAGTTGTGATTCGCTGTACCACCGTCTTTACAGTTTTAAAGGCAGCAGTTTTCCTTGTGATCTTACTTCTCTGAAGAGTCTATAAAAAGTTATTGATTTTGTAGTTTGTTCAGCTTCTTGCTTGTTGTGAGGACATTGTGACAGCTTCCAAGCTCCTTACATGCTGGGCTGGGAAGTGGGAGTCAGCATTGTTGTAAGTGGAGAAAGTCACAGTGCAGAGAGGCTGGCTTGCCTATGGCCACCTGATTAGTAACAGAGATACGTCTGTGAAGCAGGTCTTTAGACATTAGGGTATGAGTAGACTCCATGCCTTCTCTCTAGTTGTTCCTCAGAGATACCA
>NW_012109953.1:595674-597966 GCF_000951045.1 Mandrillus leucophaeus | reverse complement strand
TTAGGGCCCTTAGCATACTAATTATAGTTTTAGGAAAATCCCTGGCCTTACAATTTCAACATTTCTGCCATATCTGACTCTGGTTTTGATGTTTACTCAGTGCCTTCAAACTCTGTTTGTTTTTTGCCTTTTAATATTCCTTGTATTTTCTTCTAGATACTTGCATATGATATACTGTGTAAAAGGAATGCCTTTAAACAGGCCTTTAATAATGTGGTGGTAAGGTGTGGGGGAAGGGGAAATGTTCCATAGTCCTGTGATTAGTTTTCAGTCTTTCAGAGAGTCTGTGACGCTGGGCTGTAAGCTTTGTAAGTGCTTTTCCGTCTCCCCACTTCTTAGGTGGGATAAGATGGATAGAGAAGTCAGGAATTGTGTATTTCTCTTCTATGTGGAAGGGTAGAGCCGCTGGAGTTGGGAATTTTGCTTCTCCCAGGTAGGGTAGAATCTGATAAAACTTAACCTTAGGTTAGATTCTGGCTAAATAGTTTATCCTAAGGGCAAATCGTGTTAAAAAGAACGGAGTGCTCTGGCATATTTCTTAATGGTTTCTATTTCCCTCCTCTCTTCAGAAGCATGAAGAAATTTTTCTCCCATCTTTGTTGTGAAGCAGGTTGGGCTCCTGGAGGTAAAACTCACCAGAGTGTTAAGGTTTCCCTGTAACTGCACTCTCCCACCCTGTTTTCATCTTGCTGGCTTGTCCACGCTGAACCTCCAGCAATTTGCCAGTTATGGGTCAGGTCTTCCTACCACAGCACGTGTTCCTACGGAGGTGTCTGCTTTGGGTCTCTTCCATGCTAAGTTGTGATTCGCTGTACCACCGTCTTTACAGTTTTAAAGGCAGCAGTTTTCCTTGTGATCTTACTTCTCTGAAGAGTCTATAAAAAGTTATTGATTTTGTAGTTTGTTCAGCTTCTTGCTTGTTGTGAGGACATTGTGACAGCTTCCAAGCTCCTTACATGCTGGGCTGGGAAGTGGGAGTCAGCATTGTTGTAAGTGGAGAAAGTCACAGTGCAGAGAGGCTGGCTTGCCTATGGCCACCTGATTAGTAACAGAGATACGTCTGTGAAGCAGGTCTTTAGACATTAGGGTATGAGTAGACTCCATGCCTTCTCTCTAGTTGTTCCTCAGAGATACCACAAAATGGTTGCAATCCACTTTGAACTGTGATCAGCCATTTGTTGGAAGCTAATTTGCTCTGTGAGTGGCTGTTATTGTGCTTGATATGGGGATGAGAGGGAATGTTTACTGAATGTCCATCATGTGCCAGAGACTGTTAGGACTTTCATGCACTCTATTTCCTTTAATCATCCTCAGGGATTAATGGGCTAGATCCCATTTCAAAGATGAGGAAAAAGGTTTAGATCAATGGACCAGATACCACTTTAAAGATGAAAAACAGGTTTAGAGGTTAAACAAGGTTAAATGTGGTCACACAGCTTGTAGGAGGTGTTCTTTAGATCTCTGACCCCCAAGGCCCATTCATGGTGTTTGGGGCAGGGTCTGGTGGAAATGCTGTAGGCAAGAAATGAAGCCCACTAACCCTGACCCTAGCTTCTTTGAATAATAAGAAGTGACTTCTAGATAGGATGACTATATTTGCTATCTATGTTGTATAACAAATTACTCCAAAATTTAGGTGATTAATACAATAAATATTTATTATCTTTGTGGGCCAGGAATCCATTTGTGGCTTATCTGGGTGCATCTGATTCAAGGGCTCTCATGAAGCTTCAAATTGTGGGCCAGGGTTGCAATGTCATTTGAAGATCTGATGAGCTGGAAGTGGGTGAAGCTCACTCATGTGGCTGTTGGCAGGCTCGGCTCCTTGCTATATAGGCTGACTCTACAGGACTGACTGACCTGCTGCCCTGGGGTGAGCAAACCAAGAGAGGGAAGAGAGAGATGAGGGGTGAGAGAGAGAGAGAGAGAGAGAGAGAGAGTTCAAGACAGAAGCCACAGTCCTTTTTTTAAAAAAAAAAGATTCTTTTTAAGTTCCCGGGTACATGTGGTGAATGTGCAGGTTTGTTACATAGGTAAATGTGTATCAGGGTGGTTTGCTGCACCTATCAACCCATCACCTAGGTATTAAGCCCGGTATTCATTAGCCACTTTTCCTAATGCTCTCTCTCCCACCTCTCCACCCCCTCTACAGGCTCCAGTGTGTGTTGTTCCCCTCCCTGTGTCCATGGGTTCTCGTTGTTCAGCTCCCACTTATAAGTGAGAACATGTGGTGTTTGGTTTACTGTTCCTGTATTAGCTTGCTGAGGATAATGGCTTCCAGCTCTATTCATG
>NW_012109953.1:593203-594614 GCF_000951045.1 Mandrillus leucophaeus | reverse complement strand
GGTAGTGTGATGCCTCCAACTTTGTTCTTTTTGCTTAGGATTGTCTTGCCTATACAAGCTCTTCTTTGATTCCAAATGAATTTTAAAATAGTTTCTTCTAATTCTGTGAAGAATGTTAATGGTAGTTTGATGGGAATAGCATTGAATTTATAAATTTGCTTGGGCAGTATGGCCATTTTTATGATACTGATCCTTCCTATCCATGAGCATGGAAAGTTTTTCTATTTGTTTGTATTTTCTCTGATTTCTGTGAGCAATGGTTTGTAGTTCTTCTTGAAGAAGTCCTTCACATCCCTTGTTAGGTGTATTCCTAGGCGTTTTATTCTCTTTGTAGCAATTGTGAATGGGAGTTCATTCATGATTTGGCTCTCTGCTTGTGTGTTGTTGGTGTACAGGCATGCTTGTGACTTTTGCACATTGATTTTGTATCCTTAGACTTTGCTGACGTTGCTTATCAACTTAAGAAGCTTTTGGGCTGAGACAATGGGGTTTTCTAGACATAGGATCACGTCATTTGCAAACAAACACAATTTGGCTTCATCTCTTCCTATTTGAATACCCTTTCTTTCTTTCTCTTGCCTGATTGCCCTGGCCAGAACTTCCAATACTATGTTGAATAGGAGTGTTGAGAGAGGGCATCCTTGTCTTGTGCCAGTTTTCAAGGGGAATGAAAGCCACAGCCTTTTTACAACACACACTAGAAAGTAATGCCCTACCACTTCTTCCATATTCTATTCATTAGAAGGAAGTGACTAGATCCAACACCCACTTGCGGGAAGGAAATTACCCAGGGATGAGAAAATCAGGAGGCAGGCATCAGCAAGTGCCATTTTAGAGGCTACCTGCCACAATGACCCCTTGTTTATTTTCCCAACACAGTCTCAATCTATGCCTTTAAATATTTGTCCCGGTTAGGTTTCTTCTTTCTCTGTTTCTCTTTTCTTCCTTTCCCTCTAATGTCTATACAATTAAAACTCTAAGCCATAAGGTAGGGCCAAGCACGCTTGAAAAAATAAAGAAATTTACATAGTCAAAAGATACTCCCCTTAGTATACATATTTATTGCAAAGGGGAAAAAGGTAGCTTTACAGTGAAGTATGGCAGACATCACCTGAATTTGATGATGAAAACTAACATCACCAGCCATAGGACAAGTCAAAAGCATGTGCAACTTGACAGGATGCAATGAGAAGAACACAGCATCGTGTATGTGATATTCCTGCTGGAGATGGATATCCTGCATTTAATTATGAAAGAACATTAGACTAATAAAATTAAGGGACATGCTATAGCCTGTACTCTTCAAAATGTTGGAGTCACGAAAGTCAATGGGAGATCAAGGGACTCTTCCAGATTGTAGGCAATTAAAAACGCATGATGAATAAATGCAACCTGTGATTCTGAGCTGTAT
>NW_012109953.1:558934-592714 GCF_000951045.1 Mandrillus leucophaeus | reverse complement strand
CAACTTACTCTTAAACGGCTTCAAGGAAAAAAAAAGTTCTGTACTTGTAAGTTTTTATAACTTGTAGAAGTACTTATAGCTTTTCTGTAAGTTTAAAGTTGCTTCAAAATATAATTTTTAAATACCACAATTAGAGTAATAAGGTATATGATTACGTCACTTGTGGATATAGAGGCTCCTCTAAAAATTCTCTGTCCATACTTATTCCTGCCCAAAATACTAATTCATTCTCATAGTTATGTCCTTTTTTCTAGAGAAAAATCATGTGCAAAGCAATGTGGAGGACAAAGCAAAGTTCTGTGGCAGAACTTTGGAATGTCAAATCTCATTAAACTCTCCTATGCAGAGGAATTAGAGGAACGAAAATAAATTCTAGGTTTGGAAACTAAATGTATATGAAGGAGAAGTTGAAAGATGTTTCATTGCCCAGCAAATTCTTAAAATGTCATTTCAGTCCAAAAGTGAAACTCCTGATCCACTATGAGGCCTTTACAAATTAAATGAGCCTCATGTATTTTCATATTTAGTCTATAAAATAGAAACAAAAAGGCATTTGTACATTCTACCAAACTATATGCTAATGATCATAGCCCAAACTCTTTCTTTACATAGGTTGTCAAGGTTATTACCACAAAAGCAGGTATCATACACTCCCCAAGATTCACAGGGCCTGGGTAAGAGAAGATGGAAGGCAATGAAAGTATGAAGATCCTTGAAATACAGATGATCTCCAGTGGCGGTAACACCAGAATCCAGATATACAGAAACAGACTGAAGAAATGGGAGGAGTAAAAGGGAATAAGTAGAAGTTAGAGTTTTTAAGAAAGTCCTGTAGAAACTATTCAATGCCTGAATAACTGCAAATACTTTAGGCAAATAATTATGCAGAACTTAGAAGATATAAGTAGCTTTTGTAGTTTTTGCTTTGCAGAAGGAAGGAAAGCTGTGACTACTCCACTTGCCTTGGCTGGAGACCATGGGCAGGTGGGTCCTTCAGCGGGCACTGTGTGGTGCCCGGCTTCCACTCCACTCCACCATCACCGTGGTCTCTGGCTGCTTGCTTTTCTTCCTCATTCTGCACTCTCCTCCAGCTGAGTTTCACTTACCAAAACAGACGATGTTCAGCCTTCACAGGTGAGAGTCATGAAGGTCAGACATTACGTTCTCCAAATCTAAAATATGTAACACACTCAACTGCCTCTGCTTTGTTGATTCTGGAAACTACACCAAACACAGTTTTGAGACACTTGCTATTTCCTTTCCATCTAGAGCCGCTCTTCACTCTTCTCATATTTTCCCCTGAAGCTGTTGGACTTATTTCTAAGCTCTGGAACCTTGACTGGGATGATTCATATTTCAAGTATTTTTTCCTTTTTAATACATTTCTTAAGTTATATTTTTCAAGGAATTTGTCCATATCAACTAAGTTGTGCAATTTACTGGCATCAAGCTGACCATAATGTACTCTGACCATTCTTTTGATGTCTCCAAAATCTACACTGTTGCTTCCTCTTCCATTCCTGATATTAGAAATTAGAGTTGTCTCCTTTTTCCTTGATCAGTTCAGCTAAAGTTTCATTATCTACATTTGAAATCCAGACTCTGTTTGTCCCTTTTCCTTGTCCTCAAATGCAATTTGGTCCGAAGCTGGAGGATTTACAGGACTGGGTGAAGTCAGTGCTGAATGAGGAGGGGAGGGTGCAGATGGGGTCAGGAGCAGAACTCTGAAGGTCAGGAGGCTGATAAGGAGGGAATTCAGTGACTCAGAACTGGGTGGACGCAGCACTGAAGTGTGGAATAGCCATGGTTACACGCCCTTCCGCAGTTGTTACAGGGATATTTCCTGGTAATGTATTGTAAAAGGACAATTTCCCAGTATATTTTGCTCAAGTCTGGAGAACTGAACATTTATGCTCTACGCCTATGTATTAAACTCTCAGGCACTTCAGGTAAGTTGAGATGTATAGTGTAGATCTCTCTCTCTAATACAGGGAAGAATGGACATAGGACTTAAGACTCCAGAAAGGGCAGAATAGCTGCCTCTTCAAAGCTCTGTGTAAACCATAGTTATCTCTGAGATGTTTGAATGATGGTGATTCTTAGTTTCCAATTTTCACCATGGCATGTATTATTATTTATTTAGTAAGCCAACTATTTTTTTTTTTCCTATGCTTGCTTTTTTTTTGTGTACTGTGTGGTGTGCTGCACAGCAAATACCATTGCGTTGTGTTTTAGCTGTGCTTTATATAATTTAATTGAATGAAATATATAAAATAAATAATACAAATGCAAGGCCAAGCTGAAAAACAAACAATGTACGTATTTAAAGCCTAAGCTTCTTTTTATAAGATACTAAGCCTTTCCCTTTGGCCTCAGACCAGAATAGCGCCCTCAGTCTGAACTGCGGGGCAGTAATTTTTAAGACTTGGTTCTTCTTTTCAGTGATGACATGTTTGCTTGGGTTATGCAGCAGGCACTGCACCCATGTAATCTGGAGTTGCTAGCTGACCTTCCTCTGAGATACACAGTTGAAAAAGGACAGTATGTTCAACCTTCTGCAGCATCCTGAGTAGATGAGAGAGCCAAGTGGAAAGACATGCTGAATGTGAATCTTTAAAATTACAAGCTCCTCCAGGTTGGTAACATGTGCGTGAAGGGTAGACCACTGTGTCTCTCTCTATGTGTTCTCGATTTAGCCACTTGCTTTTCAAGATTCCTTTGTGCCTGGATTTAAAATGGGAATTTAGTCTGTCTTATAATTTGTGAGGTAAGATCTTTAAAGTGAGAGACAACACTGAAAGATAAATACATGAAGAGATGATATTATGCATTCAAATTTAACACTCATCAAGAATACATTAGACTGTCCCTTAGGAAAACCCACCAAGTGCAGTTGTTCTGTCTTCTTTTAGGGTCCAGGATCCCTTTGTGAGCCTCATGATGCATGGACATATAGATATTTTGTTTCGTGCCTTCTTGTTTCATAAAGAAGGCGCGAAATGTGACTTAGGAAGTTCATGATTTCCAGAACCCAGAATGGATCCTGGTTCAGAACAACTGCTCTAAGGGCCACACTTCTGGGCACTGTTCCCCAAGAGGTCATTCGGAGGAGGACTTGAGGGATGCTCCCTGGTGCTCCTCCGTCAATGCTTTCTTTGTTTTATTCTGCTTTATTCTAGGTCTTCTCAGAGCTCTCAATATGGTTACATGCATGGGAAATCTTGTTTCTCAAACTTGCTCTTGGAGCAGAGCTGCAGTAGGGGAAGTGTGGTCTATGGGCAGAGCTCCCATGAGGGCCTGCAGCTTCCTGGTTCAAGCAGAAGCCTTGCAAACATACTCATCTGGAAAAAGCATAGCACAGAGGCCCCAGTTGCAGAGATGCTCCGGAAGCCTGGGGTACACACAGGGCTAGTGAGCTAAGAATATTCCTCTGTCTCCTTTTCAAGGACAAGGGAAGCCAGGGTGGAGACTGTGCTGAGCTAAGGTAAATATAAAACAATCCCAGGGCGGCCCCTCAGAGGAAGGCTTAGCTCCCCGGAGCCTTGGGGAGAGATGCTTCCTGCCTGCCTCGGGGAGTCCTCCTACCGGGAAGAGGTCTGAGACTCCGCTTTCTCCTGGCCCTGTGGGGTGATCCCACATGCTGCGAAGGAGGGAAAAGCGGGATGGGATGGGGCACCCTGACATTGTTTCAGATCTCCTGCAGTGCGCCTCACAACATGATAAAGCAAAATTAGACTTTGTTTTAAAATAAAATTTTTATTTTAGATATTTTTTTTCTCTTATGGCCTTCCCCAAAGACAGATTGAAAAGAAATTATTTTATTATGGAAAATTTCCTGCAAATGCATGCATCAACGCCCATGTACTTGTCGCTAAGGTACTCCTGACCTGTGTCCTCTGTAACATCCAGCCCTCCTGCAAGGCCCCACTGGACTATTTTGAGGCAAATCCAAGTATCATATAATTGCATCTTTCAGCATGTATTCTAACAGATCACGGAATATAAATGCATACTGTGATACCATGAGCATACAAAAATATCATCACTTAACCTTATATAGTAAGTTTCAAGTGGGATTGCCATTTCCTCATTGTTTCATAAATGCTTTTTAATGGGATTTTGTTCAAACAGGATCCAAACAAGTTCTGCATGTTATATTTAACTGATATGCCCTAAGTTTCTCTCCCTCTCTCTCTATTTAAAAAACAAAACAAAACAAAACAAAAAAAACCCCACAACTGAGGCTTAAAATGCCTGGGATACTGTCCAGTGATTTAAATGCATAGCTTCATAAATGTTTAATATGCCTATCTAGAGTCACGTCACACTGCTCAGATCAAGATATGGACATTCCCAACTCCCCACTCCTCTGGCTCCTTCCAGTCAGCACCCACCCGCCAGAGGGAATCTGTGTTCTGGCTTCCCTCAACACAAACCCTTTAGCCTGTTCTTTTTTTTTTTTTTTTAAATGTTAGTTAATGTTAGTTTCAAGGGTACCTGTGCAGGTTTGTTGTACAGGTAAACTATGTGTCTTGGGGTTTTAGTGTACAGCTTATGCTGTCACCCAGCGGATAAGCATTCTACTCAGCAGGTAGTTTTTCAGTCCTCAGTCTCCTCCCACCCTCCACCCTCGAGGGGTCCCAGGTGTCTGTTGTTTCCTTCTTTGTGTCCATGTGTACTCAATGTTTAGCTCCCACCTCTAAGTGAGAACATGTGGTATTCGGTTTTCTCTTCCTATGTTAGTTCACTTAGGATAATGACCTCCAGCTCCATTCTTGTTGCTGCAAAGATGATCTCGTTCTTTTTTTCTGGCTGTGTAGCAGCCCACCTTTAGCCTGTTCTTAAACTTCACAGAGTCTTCCACACAGTGTGTGCTCTTTCCTGTCTGATTTCTTTTGCTCAGGTTCTTGCCTGTAGACTCTGCCATGATTTTGCAAATGTTGCAGTTGTCATTTTTTTTTGGTAGTATTTCATTGGTGAATGTGGATTTATTTTGCTGTCTGTATTGATATGGGTTGTTTCTATGCTTTGGCTAGTACTAATAATGCTGTTATGAACATTTTTGCCCGTGTTTTCTGGTAACATGGCACTCCCCTATGAAATATTTGGACCTCAGGGTATGTACAGTTCAGCTTTTGGAAATGTCCCCATGTAATTTTCCTAAGTGTGTGAATTCCACTCATCGCACATCCTTATGAACATTGTGTTATCTTTTCTTTTAAAGCCCATTTTGATATACAGTAAAAAGATTACCTCCTTGATTAAATTAAAGGCAGACCCCCTGAGTTCTCCTTTTAATAGACCTCAACTTTGGCCACTAAATCCTTGAACAAGCACAAACAGAGTTTCTAACAGCACAAGGCCACATGGGGATGCTAGCCCTCATTTAAACTGCCTGCCTGGGAAAACTTAAAGCTGTTAAAAGAATTTACTGTTTGTTCTAGCCAATACCTGAGGATAGGACTTCTGTCTCCTAGCTCCAGTCTCAGGAGGATGGGACCCTAACACTGAGGATTGTCATCCTGGGCCCCTTTACACTGGCTGACGTTTTGTGAATATTAACTTTTCTGCCCCACCTGCCCCATTCCTACTTCTTCATTCTCCCTTTCAAATGCCAGTGTACAAATGAGACTTGAGTTCATTTCATGCAGGGCTCTTTTCCCTATTTCACCAGTTATTTCTAAAATCGGTCCTTACCCCTTCACCTAGTGTCAGGCTGTTTATCTTTGACGGTAACAATAGCTCATCAAGGCTTTACTTTCCATTTTCCTGATGGCTGAAGAGGTTGAACATCTTTTCACATGTATTTGGATATCTTCTTTCATGAAGTATCTATTAAGTTTCCTCTGCTCATTTTCTTTTAATTTGAGTTGTCTGTTTCTTAAATGTTTTATATAACAGTTTCTTTCCCTCCTAAAACAGTATATGAAGAACAAATTATCTGAAGAGGATTAGAATAGAACAGATTAAGCATGGACAGTTTAAGAGTGAAAGAATAGAGCCTAAGCATAATGAAAATGATAAAAATGTTGGTCTCTTTCGAGGATTTAGAAATGATGGGATTATGCAATGGGTCTTTTGTTGTCTTCCAAAAGAAATCCGTTTCTTGGGAGCAAGATAAGCATAAGAGTAATGAAACAAAAATGACTTTGTGACTTATATGAATGACGGAAAATGATGATTATTGGAAAAACATTATACTAAAGTATAATAATAGAAAGCAAATAAAAAGAGTAAAAGTTTGGAGAAGGAAGATTATGATTTCAATGTAAAACTCTTCCTAGAATATTCCACTCTTTCTACACCATGCTAAGGCTCACAAAAATACATGACATAAAATAGTCATATTTTATCCAGTGGGTTTTCAATATTTATGGAAGTCCTCATGATTCTCTTTAATAATGACCTTTTTGTATATAAAATGTCAAGTGATCACTTCCTTAAGCTTATGTCTTCTTAGGCTGACATGGCCCATTCCCACATGTTCCTGCTGTAATCCATCTCTGTCTTGTTTTGAGGCTGACAGCCCGGTCAAGGGCCCCCTCAAGGGCTTGTTCCATTGGGTGTGGGACTTCCTGCCCAAGGGCCTTGCCTTTCCTGAAGGAAAAGTGAGGCTGTCCCAAGGGGAAGGAAGAGGAACTCAGAGCTAGTGGAGAGGCCCACTCCCAGGGACATCCATGATGGGGGTGAGGCACTGCTGGGAAGGCTTCTGATGGGGACAGTCCAGCCACCGAGCCATTGCAGCCACAGTCATCCCAGGGCAGTTGCAACTCAGTCCCCCTAGCAGCTGAGTACCGACCTCACCAAGTGGCGGCCCACCAGCAGAGCAGGGCTGCCAGGGGCTTGGCCATGGAGTCTACAGGGCACCTGCTCAGCCAGCCTGTTCCAGTCCCCCATACTGGGGTGGGTGCTTCAGAGCGGTTTGAAGGGCATGGAAAGAAGAGAAATGGGATAAGAAAGGAGAAAGTGTTCAGGACACGAAAGAAAAGTCATGTGAACACAAAGAGAGTCCACAGTGATGTGTCTCATCCACCAATCCTTGGACCATGGGGAAGCAGCCTTTCCTTTGGGGTCAGAACTGGTGTGCTGGGTCCAGGGCTGCCTTGCTGAGATCTGCTGAAACAGAACACAGGTGCCAGCAGAGCATGGGCTTTGGGATCAGATAGACTCTTTATTGGGCCATGTGACCCTAAGCAAAATTTTTTGTTTGATTATTTAAATCTTTCTTTATTTCAATAACTTTGGGGGTACAAGTGGTTTTTGCTTACATGGATGAATTGTAGAGTGAGGAAGTCTGAGATTTTCGTGCAACCATCACCCCCAGTAGTGCACATTGTACCCAATATATAGTTTTCTTATCCCTCATCCCCTCCCACTGGTTCTCTTCTGAGTATTCGAAGTCCATTACACCACTCTGTGTGCTTCTGTGTACTCAAAGCTTGGCTCCCACTTGTGGTGAGAACATGCGGTATTTGGTTTTCCATTCCAGAGTTACTTCACTTAGAGTAATGAAGGCAAGATGTTTAACATCTGCAGATCAGCTTCCATTTGTGCTGTGCTCATGAGCTGAATCATTGCAGGCTGAATCCCAGCTGCCCAGCTATAATTGTCTACCTCAAAGAAGGTGCTTAGGCGGGGCGCAGTGGCTTAAGCCTGTAATCCCAGCACTTTGGGAGGCTGAGGTGGGTGGATCATGAGGTCAGGAGATTGAGACCATACTGGCCAACATAGTGAAACCCTGTCTCTACTAAAAATACAAAAATTAGCTGGGCGTGGTGGTGCACGCCTGTAATCCCAGCTACTTGGGAGGCTGAGGCAGGAGAATCACTAGAACCTGGGAGGCAGAGGTTGTAGTAAGCCAAGATCATGCCACTGCACTCTAGCCTGGGCAACAGAGAGAAACTCTGTCTGAGAAAAAAATGGTGCTCAGTGAATGGGAGACTCCATTGAGCGCTCAGTATGTAGGTTGGGCAGCAGCTAAAGAATGATGCAGATGCCTTCTTTACGGAGGATTTTGTTTTGGGGAAGCCCCTCTCACCTGCCTGGCTTCCCTGTGGCAGAGGTCAAGTCCAGTTCTCAGAGCTCACACCTCTGTCCAGTCGGCTTGGCGGCCCCTCCCAGAGACATCAGGGCAGGAGGTGAGGGTCAGTCCCGGTAGATCTGGAGCCAGTACTGGCCTGTTGAAAGCACCAGGAGGCAGTGATACCTGCCTGGGGCTTCACGTCAACAAAGGTAAGTGGGTAAACAATACTGGATAAAATGGATGAGCCACTATCTTTTTAAAATTTGATTTTTTTTTTTTTTTTTTTGAGACGGAGTTTCACTCTTTGTTGCCCAGGCTGGAGTGCAATGGTGCTCACTGCACCTCTGCCTCCTCTGCTCACTGCAATCTCTGCCTCCTGGGTTCAAGTGATTCTCCTATCTCAGCCTCCCGAGTAGCTGGGATTACAGGTGCCCGCCACCATGCCCAGCTAATTTTTGTATTTTTAGTAGAGATTGGTTTCACCATGTTGGTCAGGCTGGTCTTGAATTCCTGATCTCAGGTGATCTGCCCGCCTCAGCCTCCCAAAGTGTTAGGATTATAGGCATGAACCATTGCACTGGGCCATTTTAAATTTGATTTTTAAAACATCTGTGGCATCACTTAATTCTTTTGGCAATCCAGCTGGCAGGGCTATTTGTTAATTTTTCCTCTATGATGTTTTGTTAGAGCTATACTCATAAGTTTACTATCCTTTCTTGTATCTTTGATCTTACTCCTTTTCCTTTTCCACGGACTATGTAAATAAGAAAATAGCATTCAAACCTTTTTATTGCTTACCTGAATTAGTTTAATGACCATTCCTTTATTTCATTGCTCATCGTTGTTTTATCCCACAATCCTTATTGAATACTCCCATAGCCCAGGTGCTAGGCTTAGAACTGTGGACTCATGACATGCAGGTCCCCAAAATCAAGGAGCCTGTGTTCATGTGAGGGAGATCATCAAACCAAGCATCGTTTTAGGATTGGGGTGTGCTCTGGGGTGTTCCCTGCAGTAGCTACAGTGAAGCTAGGAACACTAAATGCTCAGCAATGGAAGAGCTGAATCAATTGTGGGCTAGTTATACTCTACCCTACTAGGAAGCAGTTAAAATGAGCGGAGAGGATTTAGATATAGTGACAGAGGCTGGGCGCGTTGGCTCACGCCTGTAGTCCCAGCACTTTGGGAGGCAGAGGTGGGTGGATCACGAGGTCAGGAGATGGAGACCATCCTGGCTAACGTGATGAAACCCCGTCTCTACCAAAAATACAAACAATTAGTCAGGTGTGTGGCGGGCGCCTGTAGTCCCAGCTACTCGGGAGGCTGAGGCGGGAGAATGGCGTAAACTGGGGAGGCGGAGCTTGCGGTGAGCAGAGATGGAGCCGCTGCACTCCAGCCTGAGCCACAGAGCAAGACTCCGTCTCAAAAAAAAAAGATATAGTGACAGAGGAAGACTGAGACACACAGCGTAATATACTCTTCAGTAAGAATATATTCTGTGCGTGTGTGTGTTTGTGCATTCCACATGTATGTCTTAGTTTGTTTGTGCTACTATAGCAGAATACCACCGACTAGGTAACTTATATCCAGAAATTTATTGGCTCACAGTTCTAGAGGCTGGGCAGTCCAAGATAAAGGTCCTGGTTGGTTTGGTCATTTGGATTCCAAGATGGCACCTTGAATGCTGAGTTCTGCAGTGGGGGCGGGGGAGGGGGGGGAGTCGTTGTCTTCACTTGGCAAATGGCAAAAGGTGGCCTAATCATCTCTTAAAGGTCACATCTCTAATACTATGACGACAGCAATTTAATTTCAACGTGAGTTTTGGAGAAGGCAAACATTCAAACATAGCAATGTATATAAGCATCTTGCAAAAATATTTATTTTTAATGCTGTATATATTGTTTGGAAACAATTTTTATGTAGAAATAGATACAGGTACAGGTATAGGTGTAGGTAAGCACATAGAAAAGGTCTGGAAGGGAAGGCTTGCTTGGGTTAGAGGAAGAGAGTTGGGATTAGGTTTGTTTTCAGTGGCGAATTTAGCTGTGGCAAATGTTTAAATATTTACAAGGAGAATGCATGCTTGTAATATTATTATGATTATTATTATTATTTTGAGATGGAATTTCGCTTTTGTCCCCCAGACTGGAGTGCATTGGCACAATCTCGGCTCACTGCAACCTCCGTCTCTTGGGTTCAAGCGATTCTCCTGCCTCAGACTCCTGAGTAGCTGGGATTACAGGCGTGTGCCACCACGCCCGACTAATTTTTGTATTTTTAGTAGAGATGGGGTTTCACCATATTGGCCAGGCTGGTCACAAACTCTTGACCTCAGGTGATCCACCCGCCTCAGTCTCCCAAAGTGCTGGGATTATAGGCATGAGCCACTGTGCCCGGCCTCATGCTTGTATTATTTATGTAACTAAAAATAAATTTTAATTAAATATTTCCATTTTGGGAAAACAAAAAAGAATTAAAGGGACAGATTATTTTAAGAAAGCCAGTGTCACTAACTGAATAAGAAAATTGTACAGATTTTGAAGATTTTATGTGATTTCTTGGTTGTTGTGTAACTTCTCATTCATTCATTCGATTTTATCAACCTCCCTTCTGCAAAAATATTTGAAGTTGCTTACAAAACCATATACATATAGAACCTCATAATGCAACATCAAAATGAAACTATATTAAAATTTTATCTATGTTATACCTGTATATGTGTGTGTGTGTGTGTGTGTGTTTATATGTTATACACATACACAGAAGGCAGATGTCATTGGGAGGTGACTGAATCCTGAGTCTGAGTTTCCTGATAGTTAGAAGACAACCTTCTATTCTGATACTACCACAATGAACACATGCACAATATGGTGTGCTTTTTCCAAAACACTGAAAACCTGTTGTTCTTTCTCTAAAAGGAAACAATGCTTTCTCCTCTCACCACACAAAACTGGATATCCTAGAAAATTCAATTCAACGCCAATCAAAACCATGACAAACACTTTGTTTTTCTTAGGGAGTCAGATTTAGATTCTTAGGTGAAATAATTACGAATTAATTTTTTACCTACAGAAACATGCAGTGGGGCACCTCAAATGTGTGTGGAGCAGGCGGGCATGTTTGTTGACATGGGAGCACCTTGTGCATTGAAGTTCATGTGACATTCCATGTGATGCACTCACTGAAGCCAGTGTTACAACCAAAAACACATCTCAAAATTTCTAAA
This sequence comes from Mandrillus leucophaeus, assembly GCF_000951045.1. Classification (NCBI taxonomy): domain Eukaryota; kingdom Metazoa; phylum Chordata; class Mammalia; order Primates; family Cercopithecidae; genus Mandrillus; species Mandrillus leucophaeus. Next base: position 581,465 of record NW_012109953.1, on the reverse strand, counting down.
ACACCCCCTGGAGAGGAGTTTTCACTAAGAACCACTGATTAGGTCATGCAGTAGCATTAACTCAGTGCCTTAGATTGAAGCTCTCCAGAAGCCGATAGGAGCATGGAGCTGTGTGCAGGGGTTTATATAGAGCGTGATTCCAGGAAGTAGGGGTGGAGGGGGAATGTCTTTTCAAGGTCACCCCTGTGAGCCACTGGGGCTTGATTTCACTGGGATATCCCAAGAGGAATGCAGAAAGTCGCCAGAATCTGATGGGAGGCAGGAACATTTACCTACTCACTTCTGGCCCCAAGCAATTGAGAGTTACCTTAGGATAAGTTTGTCGCAATTTTGAGCTCACCTGTGCACAGAGCCTGGCACATTGAGACACTGTCAGCATGAAGTGAGTCCAGGTCCAAACGTAATTGTGCATTCTGGCAGCGGGGGGCTGAGAGTATGTGGCTCCAGGAACAAGGCTTCTAATAGGCTCAGTGGCACCACTTCTAGGGAGAGGCATGCTGATTATCTAAGAAGGCCTCAGGTATACTGGGCAACCAGCTTAAAACCAGCTCAGGGAGTCTTTGGAGAGGCCATCTAGTTGGGCAAATGTGAAAACCCAGAACATTTTAGATCTGAATCAATACAAGGCCAAGACTGTAGCCACTGGAGTAAATCCTAGCCATGTCAGTCCATTTAGTGAATCACCTTTCTGCTCTCCACCTTCATGGTAAGCAGGCCCTTGTTTCCTGTCCCCTTGTCCATCTTTTGTTCCTGGAGATAAATTCATGCATTTCCAGGACAGCATCAGCACTTGTACCGGAATACTGCTTCTAACCTCCCGGTTCTGCGAGGAGTCAGCTGATCTGTGGTTGGAAAGGTCAAGGCATGGCTTGATCTTTTCTCTCAACTCAATCGAAGTCTGAGATGCAGAAGCCAGGTTGTTCACATTTACAGTAGAAACTGCTCCTGTACCCACAGCACAGCCTCAAGCCCTGGCTGTCACAGCAAGTTCCTGATTCTCCTGCCATGAAGTTGTTGTGTGAGTGAACAAGGCCGTGGGGCATCTCCAAGCTGAGTGTGAGACGATGCTCCTACAGACGTACTCCCTGCAAGCCACACCCTGGGGAGAAACAAAAGGATGCAATGCCAAGGTGATGGAGGCTTCGTGGGTGGTGATCTCTTAGTTTGCTCTGGGTTTGTGCTCAGTGCTCAGCAGATGAGGAAGTTGATGGCTGTCTCCAGGCCCCATCTGTCCACATTGTGCACGTCCTCAGAGCAGGGAGCTGGCACTCACTTACCTCCAGACTCCCAAATCTCCCAGTTAAATTCTACCCTTCTAATGGGCACCATCTTAGCTCCAGTCCCCTTGAAGCAGACCCTGGGACTGCTCTGGAAAGTGATACTAGGGCTTGGGAGAGATGGAGGACTGGAAAGGGGAGGGGAAGAGGCCAGGAGCCATGTAAAGAAGCCTTATGATTTTATACACTGTAGTGAGCTGGGCTCAGACCCCCACAGACCCATTAAAAACTGGAGAGAACTTCCCACTGGAGACATGCAGGAGGAGACTGTTCATCCACTGGTCCCTTGGCCATGGGCCAAGGGTTGACCTGTGGTGGTGAGGTGGGTATTAGCTCCCTCACAGGGCAGCCACCGGGATGGCAGGTGGCCCCACAGTCATGCCGTTGATTCTTAGCAGAGCTGATGTGCACCGGAATTATCCTGCATGGCCACATAGTTGTAGCGTGCATTTGCTCTTTAATGAGTGCATGGCTTGTGCTAGATTTATACGACATGTGATTCTCATCACATCAATTTTTACAGAAAAGAAGATGCAGGTGGCCTGCCTTTTCAGCTGTATCCTCTGTAATGCAACAAGCAGGGTGACAGGGAGGTGCTGGAGGCACTCTGAAGTTCTCCATAGTCTCTTGCTGCCAGGAGCCACGGAAAACTTCGTCACACGAAGAGTCAAAGGTCAGGGTGTGTGGTCCGTGGGCACTTCCTGCTGCACCTCCTCCGCTCCTCTCAGGGCTGTCCCATGCCTGAGAAGGCCCCTCACATTAACCCTGAAGCAAGCAGGAACTTCCTTGGTTCTCAGCATCCTTCTAACCAGAAAACGGGCTCAGGTTCTTCTCCCACCCCCATCTCTCATATGCCAGAATTTAACTTGTCCCAAGACGCATTTCACCTTTTCTTTGTGAGAAACACAGCCAGAGTAGATCAAAATTAAAGAGAATGGCCTGGCGTGACAGTATTGGCCATAATTTCTGGCCTGGAAACGGACACCACAGGGAAGTAAGTTATGGAGGAGGGTTTAATGAAGGAGTATAGAGAGCTGTGGGCGGGGTGTGGGGAGTCATGGAGAAGAGTGTAATGAAGAGGTATGGAGAGCTGTGGGCAGGGTGTAGGAAGTCAAGGAAGGGAGTGTAATGAGGAGGTATAGAGAGCTGTGGGCAGGGTGCAGGAAGTCATGGAGAAGAGTGTAATGAGGAGGTGTAGACAGCTGTGGGCAGCGTGTGGGGGAGTCATGGAGGGGAGTGTAATGAAGAGGCCTAGAGGGCTGTGGGCAGGGTGTGGGAAGTCATGGAGGAGGGTCTAATGAAGAGGTATTGAGATGGGCGGGGTGTGGGGAAGTCACTGAGGTGCAGTACCCTAGTGGCCAGCAGGAGTGGGGAGCTGCTACTGTGCCCGGAAGAACAGGGGGACTCCCAGTCTCTGAGAGAGAAACCAGTATTAGGAAGAGGGACTTTCTGATGGGATCTGCAGCCTTCAGTGGAGGAACAGATACGTGGGCAAAGGGAGGGAGCCTGGGGAGTCCCTCTAGTTGCATTACATTTATTTCTGTTTCTCCGCCCCTTCCTGGGCTTCCTTAAGGTCTGCCTTACCCTTTACCGAACCCCCATCTGTTTACATTAGCTAGAGTGGATTTTTGTTGTCTGCTTCTGGGAATTCTGATGGAGATACTGTGTTTACATGTTTACATACATTATTCAATTTAATTCATGCAACAAACCCAGTGAAGTGAAAACCCCCTAAACACTCACATGCACTCTGCAACGAAGATGTGGGAGCTCTGAAAGCGTAAGTGCAGCAGACACTGTCAGTGGCTGGGCTAAACCCCCTCCATTCTCAGTTCCACAGCCTAATCAATAGTTGCCTAGGGAGAACACCTCTGCCTGGGGGCATTACTGTTCTGGCTGCAGGATGATGGTGGATCTGAGTTCAGGGCAGGCCAGAGGTGCTGGAAACGCAGTGTCCAGGAAGCAGCCCTCAACCAATGGAGCTGGGAGCTGGTAGATAAATGTCCTAGTGTCCTAGCTGCTGTGAAGAGAATCTCTCTGGGGTGTAGTCTGCACCCATTTCCAGAATTTCCCTGTAAGTTGAGTCCTGATTGCTCCCAGTGGTAACCGGTTCAATGATACATCCCATCTTAACTTTCTACCATTTCCCGTCTCTCCCCTACTCCCCACTCCACTGAGTTTTCTTAGGATCACTTCTCAAAGAAACGACTTGTACTTAATCCTTTCCTAGGGGAGCTGGGAAACCAAATCTGAGACATCAAGTTTCTTATCCAAGATTGCCTATCAAGCGTTGGGGAGTTTCAAGCTCTCTGACACTTGATACAATGCAACTAATGATACTGAGTACATGTGTGTAATGCATGGCACAAGGGCAGAAATTCACAGTTCTAGAGTGTTGGATTTCACGTGGAAATATGGTTTGTCAAATGTTGTACCTCAGAGTGCCAGTGGGAGACTTGTGCTTGTGGATTCCCTAAGCAGGCAAAGGCAGAGAGGAATTAATGAGAGAAATGATGGATGACAGGGGAGTGATGATGAGGTCAAGCCTCACGGTGGAGGAGGAAGACGGCATCACACTGGGAAAACTATGGTAGAGTAGGGTATCTAGACAACAAATGGCCAGTCCTCTGGGAACTGGGTTAAGGGTTTGAAAATAGAAAAAGAAACAGAGAAAAAGGGAAACACACAAAAAAGCCTATATACCTTCTGTTAATACTATGCATGACTACTTATACACACATTATGGGTTCCTCTGAAAGTATGAAAACATCACATATGGGCGGCAACTTCACGACAGCAGCTACCCAACAGGAAGAAAGAAAGGAAAAGAGAACAGACGGTTTGGAGTGAGTCTGCATGGATGGGATCTGGGTTAACCATCAATTTGTGTTGCTGCTGTTTTGCATCATTAAACTTTGTATCTTTTAGTAGCTGAATCTTTATTAGAAACCATTGAGATTTTTGAGTGAATGCTGAACATGTTGAGAAGAGGTGAATTCTATAGGGAACAAACAAACAAACACAAAATAACAGCAACACAATCCTGCAATCTTGTTTCATCTGTAGGGTGGAGCAAGGGCTTTAAGTCCTGCCAGCAACAAAATGAATTGCCAATCATTTTTTTAATTATTGCAAAATAGAAATAATATAAAATTTGTCATTTAACTATTTTTAAGTGTATAGTTCAGTGACATTAGATACATTCACAATGTTGTGTAACCATCACCACGATCCATCTCTGGAACTTTTTCATCTTCCAAGACAGGTGCCCATTAAACAACTCCCCATTCTCCCTTCCTCCAGTTCCTGGAATCCACCGTTCTACTTTCCGTCTCTATGAAGTTGACTACCTCAGTATCTCATATATATGGAATCATACAATATTTGTCCTCACCTATTATTTTTGACTTATGTAAAATTTCAGTATTTTACACACTTTTTAAGTTTTATTTGTAAATAACAAATAATCCTTTATTAGGATACATTTATAACATGTTGGTGGTGTAATAAACCTTAAAAAATAGCAGTTTGGAAATAAAAGGTATATAGATTAGGATGGAAGAAATAAACCTGTCTTTGATTGCAGATGATGTGATTGCCTGTATAGAAAATCTGAAAGAATCAACAGAATAACTGAAACTTCATAATAATTTTATAGCAAGCATGCAGGATACAAGGTTAGTATACACAAGTCAATTACTTTCCTATATGCCAGCAACCAATGAATGAGTGGAATTTAAAATGAAAACACATTACCATTTATATTGGCAGCCCAAATTTGAAATATTTAGATACAGATCTAACGAAATATGTCGAAAGTTTATATGAGGAGAATGACAAAACTTTGATTAAAAGGAAACAAAAGACTAGATAAATAAAAAGGCATTCAATGTTTATAGACAGGACAACTCAATATTGTCAAAATGTCCGTTCTTTACCACTTGACTGGTAGATTCAATGCAATCCCAACATAAATCCCAACAAGTTATTCTTGTTACATAAACTAATTGATTTTAAGTTAGTTTTTTTTTTTGGCCTCTGAACTTTTTATTGGCCTCCTGCTCCCCAAAGGGTCTCCTGCTTCTGCTGGCTTAATGTCTGAGAACTTTGGTGTCATTGGTTTCAGGCACCACTTTGCCATCCAGCCTGGTGAGTAGTGTTCTTTTGGATGGTTTACATAGAATTGCTGCTGTCCAGGGCATCACCAGTATTGAAGTCATTGCTGTCTTCCAGCAGGCGGCAGTAGGTGGAGATCTCAGCCTCCAGCTTGACCTTGATGTTCAGCAGGGCCTTGTACTCCTGGGCCTGGTGTTGTCCCTCTGCCCGGGTCTGTGCCAGCTCTGACTTCAGATGCAGCAGGATCCCGTTGAGCTGCTCCACCTGCAAGGTGTAGCAGGCCTCCACCTCCCTCAGGCTGTTCTACAACCTGGTCTTCAAATTTCTCATGGAATCCAGGTCGATCTCCAAGGACTGGTCTGTATGTCTCAGCTCTGTGAGCATAATCTCAGGAGCTCCAACCTCTGTGGACTGTGTGGTGACCACTGTGGTGCTCTCCTTAATCTGCTGAGACCAGTACTTGTCCAGCTCTTCTCGGTTCTTCTGAGCCAGCTCGTCATATTAGGCCTGGATGTCTGTCATGATCTCGGCGACGTCCTGAGATTTGGGGGCATCTACCTCCATGGTCAACCCAGAGCTTATAATCGGGCTTGTAGGCCTTTTATTTCCTCTTTGTGGTTCTTCTTCATGAAGAGCAGATCCTCCTTGAGAGCCTTAATGTATGTCTCCAGCTGCAGCCGAGTCACATTGGTGTCATCAGTGACCTTGCAGAGCCCCTGGAGGTCGCTCTCTACAGGTTGGAGCATGGCCAGCTCTGTCTCATACTTGACTCTAAAGTCATCAGCAGCAAGATGGGCATTGTCGATCTGCAGAACGATGCGGGCATTGTCCACAGCATTTGCGAAGATCAGAGCCCTCAGGTCCTTGATGGTCTTGAAGTAATGCCCCCAGGCTCTGACCTGGGGTCCCTTCTTCTCCAATTGCTCACGGATTTTGCTCTCCAGCCTCTGCTTCTTTGTCTCCAGGCTCCTCACTCTGTCCAGGTAGAACATCAGGTGGTCATTCAGACTTTGCCTGGTCTCCTTCTTGTTCTGGATGCCTTTATTCCTGCCAGACTCCCGGCCATCCCTGCAGCCAGGGCTCCAGACACCATGCCGCCCCGGAAGCTGGTGGAGCGGGACATGGAGATCAGGGAACCAGAGCTCCAGCACCTGCATAGACGCTGGCCTTGCTGCTGACCAGCAGGGCACTGTAGCTTGGTGCCTGGACAGAGCCCAGGGACTAGTAGTTGGTGGAGAATGTGGAGCGAGTGGTGAAGCTCATGCTGTCCGAGGAGGAGAGTCAGAGGACAGTACTCAGGCTTTGCCGATGGTCTTGATTCTATGTTTGTATGGAGAGGAAAAAGACCCAGAATAGCCAACTCAATATTGAAAGAGAAGAAAGTCAGAATACTTACACTAACCAACTACAAGGCTTACTGAAAGCTACAGTAATCAAGATGGTGAGGTATTGATGAAAGAATAAACAAATAGTTCAAAGGAATAGAACAGAGAGCTAAGGTATAGACCCACATTAATATAGTCAATTACTCTTTGATACAGGAGCAAAGGTGATGCAATGGAGAAATGTTGTATTTTCAATAAATGGTACTGGAACAACTGGACATTTCTGTGTAAAAAAAATGAATCTAGATCAAACCTTACATCCTACACAAAAATTAACCCAATAGAGCATAGACCTAAATATAAAATGCAGAACTATAAACCTCCCAGAAAATAACAGAAGAAAATCAATGACTTGGGTATGGCAATATAACACCAGAGGCAAAATCCGTAAAAATAATAATCTGGATTATATTAAAATTAAAAATTTCTGCTTGGTAAAAGACACAGTTAAGAAAATGAAGACAAGCTGCAGATTGAGAGAGAATATGTGCAAAAGACACATGTGAGAAAGGATTGTTATCCAAAATATGCAAAGAACCCTTAAACTCAACAGTAGGGAAACAAACAACTCATTTTAAAAATAAGCCAAAGACTGAAACAGACACTTTGCCAAAGATATACAGATGACAAACAAGAATATGAAAAGATACTGCACACCATATGTTATTATGGTATTATAAAAAAAAATAATGAGACATCACTGTTCATGAGAATGAAAATCCAGAACACTGACACCACCAAATATGGCGAGGATGTTGAGCAACAGAAACCGTCATTCACTGCTGCTGAGAATGCAGAATGGTACAACTACTTTGGAAGATGGTTTGGTGATTACTCACAAAATTAAATATACTCTTAACATAGGATTCAGTAATTGTGATCCTAGGTATTTGCCCAAATGAGTTGAAAACTTATGTCCACACTAAAACCTTCACACAGATGTTTATGGCAGCTTTATTCATAATGGCCAAAACTTTGAAGGAACCAAGATGTCCTTCAGCAAGTGAATGGATAAATAAATTGTGAAACATTCAGACAATGGAATAATATTTAGCACTTAAAAAATGAGCTGTGAAAAGACATGAAGGAATCTTAAATGTATATAGCTAAGTGAAAGAAGCCAATCTGAAAGGGTTACATACTAGATGATTCCAACTACATGATGTTCTGAAAAAGGTAAAACTATGTGGATAATGAAAAGATCAGTGGTTGCCAGGGGTTGGGAGGAGGGAGGAATGAATAGATGAACCACAGATAATTTTTAGGGCAGTGAAAACTAATCTGTAGAATACTACAATGTTGGATATATGTCTATTGAATACAAATCTATTGAATGTACAGCACCAAGAGTGAACCCTAATGTAAACTATGGACTTTGGGTGATAATGGTGTATCAGTGTAGGTTCCTGGATTGTAACAAATGTACTGCTCTGGTGGGGGATGTTGATAGTGAAAGAGGCTGCACAGATGTGGGGGTGAGGGGTGTACAGGAACTCTGTGCTTGTCTATTAATTTTTCAGTGTACCTTAAACTTCTCTAAAAAATAAAGTTTGTTAAAAAAATAATGTCTCAGCCCTCTCATTTTAAGTATAGGGCAACTGCTGGCTAATAACAGCCTCATATTGTGCTGAGAAGCTGGGAGCAACTCCTCAGTTGGTAATAGCCTCAAGGTACCACCCATATGTCTGCTGGCATCTGGGCCAGGACCTTTTTTCTTCTTCTGTTCTTGGGATAGTCTCCTGGAAGCCAGCCCCTTCTGAAATGGCCTGAACTACATCTATTCTCATAGCCTTAGGACCTCCTTCCTGTAGTTGTTCCCTTTCTCCTGAAACAATGCCCTCTTTTCTTTACTGGACCATCCCCATCGGCAGGTAAACATGTTCTAGTATCTTCCATGCAGAGAAGCTTTTTTCCTGGTCTCATGTTGCTCCTGTGCCAGAGTTGGTTCTTCACTGTCTATGTTATAGCTTCTCAATGGTTCCATCTGTTCATACTCACCTCTCATTCTCTTGTCAGCTCACTCCATCACTCTATTGAGACTCTCTACATGGAGGCCGGGTGCAGTGGCTCACACCTGTAATCCCAGCACTTTGGGAGACCGAGGCAGAAAGACCACCTGAGGTCAGGAGTTCCAGACCAGCCTGGCCAACATGGTGAAACCCTGTCTCTCCTAAAAAAATACAACAACAACAAACAACGCACCTGTAATCCCAGCTACTCGGGAGGCTGAGACAGGAGAATTGCTTGAACCCGGGAGGCAGAGGTTGTGGCGAGCCAAGATCGCACCACTGCACTACAGCCTGGGTGACAGAGCAAGATTCCATCTCCAAAAAAAGAAAAAAAAAGAAAGAAAGAAAGAAAAGATTCTTCATGGACACCAAGATCTTTGTGTTTCTAAATTCAACAGCCACTTTCTATTATTCCACATAATCTTAGCAAAAATTGAGCAACCACTCAGCAACCACTGCCCTCTTCATGTAATACTTTCTTCCCTTGGTAGATCCCCTACCTCCCTGAGTACTTTTTCCTTATACTCTCCTCTGCTCATCCTCCAAGTGCTGAAGTGCTCTTTCCTGGGCACCCTTTCCTTCTCTATCTGCAAACTCTCTCTGAGTGACAACATTTAGGCCTGAGACTTCAAATCCTCTACATGAAAAGACTCCAAAATTTCCACCTGCTCCTCTCACCTAAACCCATAAACCCAACTTTTCATGGATGTCTATAGGGAACATGTCTGTAATGGCCCAAACAGAACTCCAGGTGTATTCCCCCAATCTACCTAGAATATTTATCATTTCATTTCTGCAAACAATATTCAAAATTGTTTCAGTTTTTGCTAAAGCTGAAAGTCTATGCAACCTCTCTGAATTCTCTTCTTCACTCACACCAGCAAGTCTTTGTTTCCTTACATAAATAAATATCCTGAATCCTTCACTTCTGTGAATTCTCACTACCTTAGCCCAAGCTTCTAGAACACTGGAAGAGTCTGTAGTCTCCTAAGGCATATCTTGATTCAGTCATTGTTCTGTATGTTTTAATCCCACAGAGACACAAGGAGATTTTTTAAAAGCATGGATCACATTACATTCTTATTTCAGACTTTCTAATGACCATGTCTCATTGCTTACAATACAGTCCAAGCACTTATCTGGGTTCACTTACCCTACTTGGTCTCACCCTTGTCCCCTCTTCTGATCTTGTCTCCAAGATGCAGCTTCAGTTGCCTACACCTCCACAAGCCCATGCTTGTTTCCAGGCTTAGCACTAGTTATTTCCTCATCAAGGAATGCCATTGACCTTGATCTTTGCAGAGTAGGCTTCTTCTTGTTGCTCAGATCTTAGATTAAGTGTAAAATCACCCAAGATGTAATCTGTCCAGAGTTGCTGCCCAAACATGGCCATTTGCTCCATCTAAAGTTTCTGGATAGCCTTTTTCATCCCCTCATTCTCTCTCTCTCTTTCTCTCTCTCTCTCTCACACACACACACACACACACACACACACACACACACACACTTTTTCCATTACTGTTGGCCTTCTTCACTGCTGTATTTTTGATGCTGAGAAACCTGTCTGGCACACAGTGTGTGCTCAATAAATGGCTCTGACTGAATAGATGGATGACACAGTGGAATGACTTGCCCCAAATTGCTCAGAGAGTGGCAGGAACAATGAGAGAGTCTACAACCCTTGACACTTTGCACATTACACCATCCCCAAAATAGGAAGATTGTAGTACCATTACTTTTTTTGAAATATTATTTGGCCTTTAAAAAGAGGGAATTTCAGTCATTTGTGACAATGTAGATGAACCTGGAGGACATTGTGCTAAGTGAAATAAGCCAGGCACAGAAAGACAAATTCTACATGATCCCACTTACATGCAGAATCTAAAAATGTCTAACTCAAAGCAACAGAGAATAGAATGGTAGCTACCAGAGGTTGGGGGCTGGGAGGAGGAATGAGGAGATATTGATCAAAGGGTTCAAACTTTCTGTTAGAAGGAAAAATATGATTTTGGAGTCTATTGCACAGCATGGTGACAACAGTTAATAAGAAAGCATATTTAAATCAGCGAAAATAATAAATTTCCAGTGCCATAACTCATAAAACTCACTGACAATTTCAATTTCAAGTGGTAACTTAGATTTTGGTGTTAAAAGAGGTGCAAGACCATATCACAAACAGCAAGTCTAGACTAGCATTTGCAAGTGACTAAGAGTTAAGATGATTCCTCCACGTTAAAGATCAAATAAATCTTGATAGTATGCCTGTTTGTCTATAAAAAGTTAGTTTTACATATTAACAGTGACTTTTGTGCATATTTAAACAGAACAAAAGGTAATTTATTACGTTCTCCAGAAACTGATTTTGCAACATTGCTAAACTAGCAGATTGGAGAGATGCTCACGATTCTCAGATGGCATGAGTGTTTCTCAGCGTGGGCATCAGAGCTGCCACTGCTTGGCATTCCAAGAACTTCCCAGCTGCAGGTTCATCACCTTCTCCTCCCTGGAAAGGCATGTGAGATTCTGCACAGAGACAGGAATGTCATAAGAAAAACTTGCTCTGTGCTTTTCCGTTATTTGAGGCAGGAATTCATTCCCTGGCTGAATGCCACGGGTTACTTATTCTGGATATTACATTGCACTTTATTAGATGCAAATAAAACTTTTATGAAAGTGTTTATAGGAGTGAATGCAGAAAGATCCACTTATATCTCATAGGTGCCAAAGAGCCTGAAGTCATGCCAGTGGTGGAGTGCTGATTGGAACGGATTGGGTTTGGATGACATCCCCACTCATCTGTAATGGAAGCTGCATCAAAGGAAACCTTCCACAGGTACCTGTAATCTGCCTTGGTTCCTTAGACTTGTTTGTAATTGTTTTTATCCTTTCACAAATTGTGCAATACTGCTTATCAAGCAATGATTAGTAAATGAAGTTGTCATTATTTTATCTTACTGAGTAATATCGGGAGTTATAAAAAGAAAATGTTTCCCAAGCCTTCCCCCCACGACTCTAGTTATCTACAATGCATTGGCCTTAACACTAGCCTATAGCCCTAAAATGGTATCCGATACTTGTTCATCAGCTTCTTTTTTTTTTCAGATAGAATAAATTTTGGAAAACTCTGGTGGCTTTTGGGTGATGAAGTTAATGATAATTGCCACTTTTTTTCATGAAGTTTCTTGAACTTTGAAGACTTTAGGAACAATAATAGTGATACTGGTAATATGTCACCTTGTTCTCATGTTCTGTGATTCTGAAGGTGAATCTATGTATCATTTTCATTTGACCAGTGAGGAAAATAAGGATGAGAACATAATTTAAACCTGGTCAATTCACAGGCAGGGACGAGGTGGGACTCACAGTCAATTCTCTGACTTCCGGTCAGAAACCTTGACCCTGAGCGGTTTTCCTACATGAATAGGTTAGATATATTAATGAGTAGGTAAGATGAGATGTGGGCCCTTTAGGTCCGGGTTGAGTTATCAAATCTATGAGGAAAACCACATCCACTAGAAGTCAGAGAATCTGAATGTGACTTCCACCCCTGTCCATTCTTATTTACCAGGTATAAATGTGTTCTCATTCTTATTTTCATTCAGAAGCAAGAGCTGACCACCATCTACATCAACTGGAACCTTTCCGGAATCCACACAGTGCAATGATCCTTAGAAAAAGCTAACTGGGATTAAGTTGTTACAATAAGAAGGCCACCAACACTCAACTGGAACCCTTCATAATCCCAATACAAGGAAAGATTCGGGTCTCATCCTGATTGCAGACTTTGTCTTGGTATTTTAAAATCTGTATTAGTGAATAATTTCAAATTTTAAATCTACCTACATAGTTGACAAAGACTTTGGAGTGTGATGATTTTAATGTGTATCTACGAATTCTTTAATACTCTTTCCTTCAAAGGGTAGAATACATTTTCACTTTTCTTAAGTGTGGGGTAAACTTAATGACTCATTTTTAACAAATAAATTAAGGCATGCATAGAGGTGTCACTTATAATGCTAGGTCATAAAAGACATTGTGTTTCCTGAGCTATACTTTCTCTTGGATCATTCATGCTGGAGGATGCCAGCTGCCGTATTGTGAAGACACTCAAGCATCCCTGTGGAGAGGTCCCCATGGCACAGAAATGAACTCTCAGTCCAAAAGACAACAAAGAACTAAGGCCTCCAGCTAGTAGCCATGGGAATGTGTCATCTTGGAAGCCAATCCTTTAGCCCCAGTCAAGCCTTCAGATGACAGTAGCCCCAACCAATATCTTCACTGAATCTTCTTGAGAGACCATGTGCCAGCATGACCCTACTAAACAACTCTCAAATTTCTGACCCTCAGAAATTGTGTGAGGTAATAAATGTCTTTGTTTTAATATGCTAAGCTTTAGAGTTGTTTGTTACTCCAAATTAGACAACTAATTCTGAATGCAATATATACACTCAGTCAGGTCTACTCCTCTGCTTCTTGAGGCCTGGGGAGAGTGGAAAGAGTGATGGATCCCCACTATTATTGCACCCAGGGTACACTGGTCTGGGTTTAGAATGTCTTGTGCTTTTTCAACCTTCTGTTCTCACATTTCTCAGTAGTACGTGTATTAAACTCTCTTCAATAACCCACTTTGAGTCTGCCATTTTTCCCTGTTATGTACCCACCTGAAGTGGCTGTCATGTAACATCTACCCAAACTCCAGCAAAGGGTGGTGGTGTCACCTGTGCTGTGAATACCTCCCAGTGCAACCATGCCTATCACATTGGATGATGCCCTTCAGAGCTGCTGGTGCTAGCAAGGCCAGGCCCCAGTGTCACCAGGGTGGTTTGCTGAATCACAGGTTCTTTGCCGTCATCACCAATGACTGTGCTGCCCAGGCTTTGCTCTCTCCAGTGCTCCCTTGATATTTGTGCATCCCCCACCTCCTTCTAGGACTCAGAGGTAAGTCATGTGAGATGGACTGGAAAGGAGCCAAGAGGAGGGCAATTAGAATCACCCTGAAGCAAATTTGTCTTTCCAGGATGTCCTGCCCACGGCTTTACTAGGGTCTCACATGAATAGCTCTTGGCAGTGTCCCAGTGCACTAGAGATGCTTATAAATCCCTGAATCCCAGTGTGAACTGAGTTTGGGTCAATCTGGACCCTTGTTCCGTACACTTAGAAATCAGCTGAAGTGAAAGATTTAATTTGACTATATTTTGTAATTCATAAGTCATTGCTTCTATAAAGATTTTGAATATGATACTCAGAGGTTAAAATATAAAGAATTGGACACCATCCTGGGATCTTGAGTAGGATGTACATAGAAGACGTGATACTGGGTGGGGCGCAGTGGCTCACCCCTGTAATCCCAGCACTTTGGAGGGCCGAGGCAGGTGGATCACGAGGTCAGGAGATCGAGACCATTCTGGCTAACATGGTGAAACCCTATCTTTACTAAAAATATAAAAAGTTAGTCAGGTGTGGTGGTGGGCACCTGTAGTCCCAGCTACTCGGGAGGCTGAGGCAGGAGAATGGTGTGAACCTGGGAGGTAGAGCTTGCAGTGAACTGAGATCATGCCACTGCACTCCAGCCCGGGGAACAGAGCAAGACTCCGTCTCAAAAAAAAAGACATGATACAAAGAAATGTAATTTGATTCTGGAATCCAAGATTGCACCAGGAGCTGTGGTGCAGCCCGGAGGCTGCTGAGAGTGCCCCTTCTGAGGTCAGGTGTATCATAGCCTGTCTCTCCCTGAGCGTCCCTCAACTCCGCTTGTCTCCTCCAGCCCTCCACCTCTTGAAGCAAGGGGAAAACCTTTTCTATTTTTGGAAATGCTAGCACAAACGTGTGAAAGAAGAAAGGATTTTGTCTCAATCCTGGCAAGTCTTCGTCTTTCTGAAGCCTATGAGGATGATAAAAAAGTTTCAGAAATAGATGAACTTGTTTACAGAGAAAGCCCTAAAGACCGGGGTGGTTTCAGATAACATTTCCTAGGGCTATTCAAAGACCCCAGGAACTTCTCTCGCTTTATTTTTCTTGGTTTCATTTCTGAAAAATGAAGGCTGTCTTTAAATCCCCCAACACTGTCAGAGACACTAAATCCAAAGAGCATTGCTGCATTCTTTGCTTTGCTTGTAAGACTGAGAGATTTTTCTGTCTCAAGATCTTTTGTTGCTTAACTGGCAAAAAGTATAAAACGAGAGAGAGGGAAGAGATTCTTTAAACTTCAGCAGCTGTGGCTTCAATTGTAGCTCATTTTGCTTGTTTTCAGTTATTGATGGAAAGTCTTAGATAGAAATACCAACTCTATTCTTTGAATGTATTATGCTGATGTAGGTCACTGACTATCTCCATGCCAAACCCCATGAGAATTTCTCCTTCTCATCTGGCTCCTCGACCTTCCTGAGTCTTCACCTGGTTGCCCGTCTGCCCCTCCAGACCTAAGCTTCACCACCTTGTGCCATCTCCTTTTTGGGGGGTTGAGGTGTCTGCTGAACATTCCTTCTTGGTTCTATTGACTGAATCTCATGCATCTTGCATGTCAGTGCTTTCCGAGCTCTATGGATGCTGTACTTCTATTGCATTGCTTTTCTCTTCTTGACCATAGCCCAGATCATCACTGCTACACCTGCATTCCTAATGGATAACCCACAAAACAGCTTCCCCATGAAGTATGGGATATTCTAGGCCTATGGGATAGCTCCTAGAGTCCTCTGGTTGGTCAGAGCAGACCTCATTATCCTGCTCAACAAACTGACTGTGTGGAGGTGAGTTTTAGGACTCAAGGGCCTTAGCTACTCTTTCCATCCTAGTCCTTGACCACTTGCTCAGTGGAGACCACTCATTTACCCCAGCCAACTACATCTGCTGTTGTCTCATCTCCTAAAGCTGACAGCTCTCTTGGACTCTCCTGGACTGGGCTTTTGTATAGACTCTGTTGCATGCACCATGAAGAATTACAGTTTCCTTGTCACCCAATCCACTCAGATACCCTGCAGTTCTACTCCAATCACTGGACTCAGATGGAGCTCAGGGGCTCAGACTGTACTACATGATAGAGAGTTTGACTTCCCAGTGGCTTCCTGAAGGAACCAGGTAACATAACTTAGAGGAGTGAGACAGTTAATGCCCATGGAAAAGAACTTGAACAGTGAGAGAAAGGAAGTAGGAAGGAGTCACAAAACGAACTTCTCCCACTTCCTGCCCTCAAAGTCCATCTTGAGACAAGGTGCTTCCACCTAGCTTGTTCAGAAGTTGCTCTTTGTGATGAGCAATGAGGTGTTATTTTTATTTTTATTTTTATTTTTGAGGTGAGTCTCAGTCTGTCACCAAGGTTGGAGTGCAGTGGCTGAATCTTGGCTCACTGCAACCTCCACCTCCCAGGTTCAAGCGATTCTCCTGTCTCAGCCTCCTGAGTAGCTGGGACTACATGGATGCACTACCACACTTGGCTAATTTTTTTGTATTTTTAGTAGAAACGGGGTTTCACCATACTGGCCAGGCTGGTCTTGAATTCCTGGCCTCGTGATCCACCCGCCTCAGCCTCCCAAAGTGCTGGGATTACAGGGGTGAGCCACCGTGCCTGACTAATAAGGTGTTCTTGATCCACCCAGCAATCCACTACTTTTCTTGTGTTTCTCTCCCTGGCCTCCCTTTGCTTTCTCTTCTCACTCTGGCTGTACCGGAACTGCACCACCCATTAAGCCTGGTTTGTAAGCTGAGCCCACACTCCTGAACAAGCAGACACTGATTACTTAACTAAACCAAATGCACCCCAATTACAAAGCGGTCTCAGCCAGAAACCTGGGGAACACCCTAGGCTTCTCTTTTCTTATGCTCCTCTCATCCTGTCAGCCATCAAATAACTTCTTGCCCAATTCCTAAACAACTCTCAAGTCCCTTATCACCTTTTCATTATCACGCCCCTCCCTTAGCTCATCCACTCGGCGTTACTAACTTAGGCCATTGCAGACCCAGAAAATAAAGCAGAGCTCCTAGGTCTGCCTTCTCTGCCTCCAGGCCCTCCCACACACATTCACAACAGGGGTCTTTCTGAAATGCAAACCCAGCCATTTGCTTAGAGCCTTCACTACTTTCCCTGCTTAGGGCCTCCCACTGGTTCCCATCGCCATCCTGGAGGATAAGATTCATATTTGTTAGGATGAAAACCTTTAAGACCCGTCCTCTTCAGGGCTACCTTCTGTCACTCTGTCCCTCACCTCTCCACTTCACCTCAGCCACAGGAACCGCTATAGGACCCAGGCTACTCCCAGTTTCTTCTGCCCTATGGTTGCATCCAGGGCTCTCCAGAAGCAGATACTGATATGGAGTTTGGGGTGAAAGCTATTTATTAGGGATAGCATGTTCAGAGAAAATATAGCATACCTAGTTATATTGAATTTCATATCAACAAAGAATAACTCTTTAAAATATAAGTATGTCCCATACAACAGCTGGAATATAATTAATGCCAAAAATGATGTATTGTGTATCTGAAATTTAAATTTAACTGGGCACTCTGTATTTTTATTTGCTAAATCTGGCAGCTCTGACTAGGGATCAATATATGTGAAGGGTAGAGGGAGGAAGTAGAATTCGGCCAGGGAAGAACTTGGTCATAATGTAGGGCTGGCAAAGTCCTGGCCACTCCATAGGGAGCTCTGGAGCCACTGTCCCCCATTGGGGTGGTCAGAATTAGGTAAAAAATGTCTGCCCTTATGCCCCTGCCTAGCTCAATCACCCTGGGAATGGTATGCAAAGCATACCAGGGATGGTGTACAAACCACATCAGGAATGGCCTGACTGTGCCAGGCAGCTCTCAGCAGCTCATGCTAGCCTAGAGGAGCCAGTGGCATCCGACGGCCATACTCTGCAGCTGGAAGTGAGTCCTAACTTGAAGGGGGGTCTGGGCAGCAGATCTGCGCACCCACCATGCCTAGTCTCTACTTTGTTTTCTCCTCAAATTTCTTTCCTATTTAGTCATTTAAATAAAGGAGAACCCTTGCTCTGACTCTGCCTCGCACACCATGAATCACCCGCCTTCTGTGTTCCCTCTGGACATACTTCGAGTGCTCCCCTTCTTTCTCCGAGTTATTCATTTGCCTCTGACGTCTTCCCTGCCAGAGGCTTAAGCTCTTCCACAGGCTGTACTGCAACTTTTCCATTTAGAAAAAAATATATATTGAACACTAATCATGAATCAGGCACTAGGGCTCTACTGTGAACAAGAGCAACTCATTCAGGCCCACTTTGAGCTTAGAATTAGCGGCAAGGTGCACTCAGTTTAGACAGGTAGCTGTGCTGTTATGATGGGTGTCTTAGCCTGGTTTCTCCCAGAAGTAGACCCTGAAACAAGAATTTGTTGCATTAAGTTTGTTTAGAAGATGATTAAGGAAACCCTGGTAAGTGAATGAGGAAGTGAAAGGAAAGGGAAGGCAGCTGGCACAGGTGTGCTATCCAGCAGTGACCACTGAGGGAGGCCACCTGGAGCCCCGGATACCATGAGTCATGACAGTAATCCCACCAAGCAACAACGGAGCTGGGAAACTTGTCCACCATGCCTGCCAGCTATTGAGGAGATCTGGTGTGTGTGTGTATGGGGGGCAGTTACTACTTTCCTAGCACTTTCAGTTTGGAGTACATGGGCTCTGGCCGCCAGATAGTCTTCAGATTTATTAGCCATCAGGCTGCTGTGAAGGGCGCTCAGAAGGCCCGGAGAACTGAGTGGACCACTAACCACTAATGCTCCAACTGAGAAGACCAGAACAGGATGGATGAGTCCCCAGGCATAACCCCACCTAACGCAGATTAACAGGAGAAGTAGAAGGAAAGGGACTAGGTTCCAAGAGAAGATGCAACATGTGAGAAGGCTCAGAGGCAAGACATAGCTGGCCTGTCTAAGGAAAGGGAAGGAGTTCAAGCAACTGCAATGCAGATTGCCGGGAAGCACTGCGGGTGGGGCCAGGGAGTTGAGGGAAACAGATTTTGGGAGGCTTTGAGAGCCACCTCCTGTGTCTCCGAGGCCAGGCTCTCCCGGCCATCTGGAGTCCTTGGCTGACTTAGCTTAAGAGAGGTCTGTTTGCTAAAAGGCCTCAGACATTATTGTTATGTTATGAGATCTATAGCGCTACTACCTTCAAATGGAACTTTCTGAATAGGGCTTACAAAAACAAAACAAAACAAAACAAAACAAAACATTTCTTCTTTAATATGAGCAACACCACTGTCATTATGACAGAGAAGCCCACTCTCCCCCAAACCCTTGCACTTAATTCAAAGGTAAAATTCAGACCCAGGAGCACCCCTCCAAACACCTCCAGGGATGTTGAAATGTGCCCTCTAGCATGTGGCTTCTCCCCTACATCCAGACTCATGAGGTCAAATGAGTATCAGCACTGCATTGAACCTACATAACAAAGGCAAATATTTTAACATAAAGAAAAAGACATATGGAGTGAGAAAAACAGTCTGCAACAGTGCTGGGTTCTGGAGGGCAATGGGAACTGGACCAGCTCTGACCCCAAAATCCTTACTACGCTAACTAGAATTCCGAAATCATTCCCAAGTAGCAGCTGACCTCATCGTCAACCTTAAAGAATTTAGACTGTAGCTCGGGGTCAATGGTAAAGAATCTACAGTGCTGAGAAAAATGTTCTGCTTGTTTACACTCAAGAAGTTTATTGAAGTCATTGGGCATGGTGACGATGATTTTTTAACGAAAACTACAGAAATTTCTCTCTGTTATATGCACCCATGTAAGGAGGGACTTGGATTCTTTTTTTGCTCAAGGTCCCATCTTGAAGTCCATGGACTGTCCTACCTCTGCATTGTGTAGGTTTGTCTCAGCTCCCTGGTTTGTAAACTTGCACTATCTCTCCACCAAGGGAGTCTCTGTCCGGGCAGTGTGGTGTAGGTAGAAATACCTGCCCTGGAGCGAAAGTCACAGGACCAGGGTTCAGGGTCTCACTTGGTTTCTTAGGCCTCAGACATTTATTGAGCCCTGGGAAAGTCACTTGGCCTTTCTAAGGCCAAGTTTTCACATCTTTAAAAGAGGGTATTAAATAAACCTTATTTTGCTTTGCTGTTATATATTTGCTCTTGTATAGGTATGTATCTGGTATAGTGCTTGTAACAAGGCAGTGTGGGATGGGAAAGAGCATGGACTTTGAAATCTGAGAGACTTCCTTCAAATCCCACTGCAACATTTCACATCTGCTGAGCTGGGGGTAAGTCACTGAGACTCTTTCAGGTTCAGTTTGTCTGCCTGTCATGGAGAACTGTTGTGAAGATCAAATAAGATAATAGATGGGAAGTGCTAAGCACAGGTCAAGTGCTCATAAACAGTCACATGAATCTATTTTGGGGTAATGTTGATGCAGGCTGTGGTTGCTCAGCAAGTGTGCTTGCATTTATTTGCCTAGACTCTCATGGATGAACGCCAGACACCTTTTCAGTCAGATTCTTAGTTGCAGACAGCAGTGTACCCTCTAGTAAATCTGAGTGGAAAAGGATTCAGTAAAAGGTATTGGGATGCTCACAGACCTCTGGGAAGTCATGTAATTAGGTGTGGATGCAACTTAGCCATGAACAGAGCAGCCAGAGATGCAAGGAAACCTCTGAACAACTTCAGCGAAATGCCATCTCCTGCCACTCAGCACCTATGACGTTAGGGCCTGGACAGCTGAAGCTCCAGCACAGCTACTCCATCTCAGTGTGCAGGGCCTCCACCTCCTGTTGCTGTAGGCTGTAGCAGGTCACACTGGGAGCCTTAGTGTCAGGGAATGCTGAGAAGTGAGGTGTTCATCTTTCGAGCCTCCATGGCACTGGAAAGTGCTAGAAAGGGGTTGGAATGGGAGTCGCATGAGCTCATCTGCAATGTAAGCCACCAGTGCTGCCATCCTTCCACCCTGAATGAGTCCTGGCGAAGGGCAAACATCTAGGTTCACACACTTATGCTACAATGTTCTACTCAGAATTGCCTGCAACATGGATCTTTATTAGTTTTTAAAAATAATGATACTCATGCCTATAATCCCAGCACTTTAGGAGGCTAAGGCAGGCAGATTACTTGAGGTCAGGAGTTCAAAACCAGCCTGGCCAACATGATGAAAACTCCTCTTTCCTAAAAATACAAAAATTAACCAGGCATGGTGGTGTACACATGTAGTCCTAGCTACTCAGAAGGCTGAGGCAGAGGAATCACTTGAACCCGGGAAGCGGAGGTTGCAGCGAGTACTTCAGCCTGGGCAACAGAGCAAGATTTCATCCCAACAACAACAATTACAAAATAAATAAATAAATAAATAGTGATAATGATTTCAGGTCTGAATATGGACGTAGAATAATTTTGCTTAAAGTTACTTTTCCTCGTAGATACCACTTATTTTCAAAATAGTAGGGAATTTTGTTTTGAGTATTAACCTAATTCTCTTGGGGAAAGTTGTGCGTCTAGAGAAAGGAAAGGATTTCCAAATCACTGCCATTTTGGGGAAATACCTAAAAATGACAAGTGCCTTTGGTTCAGGCCAGTACTTTGGCCACAGAGCCAACGGTCGTTTTGAGAAAGATATTCTGCCCTTTCTGCCCTAGAAGGTCCCCCAGAAGCAGAGCTTGAGGAGGATTTGCGGAAACGTGTTTGGCTAGATGGCGTTGCCTGGAAAAGTCAGCAGGACAAGAGCGAGTGGGACTGCAGAGGGAAGGAGGATAAGCAGGGACAAGTCCCCGCAGGGAAGCAGCAGCTCCACCAGCAGGGAGCTCGCAAGTCACACCCCAGAGCTGCTCTCCAGCAGCCTGAGGATGGCCTCTAACTGGGATGCACTTGGAGTGCGAACACCTGAGAGCCGATGTGTATGAAGGCATTCATGGGCATCTGACAGCATCAAAATAACCTGCATTCGCATGTAATGGGTGTGTCTGTGTGCACGGAGGAAAGGAGTAACCTTGGGAATAACTTGCACTCTAAAGGACACACCATGTGCCAGGCACCATGGAAAGAAGACAAATACACATGCTTCCTCTAATGGTTTCAATAGCCCCTTGAACCAAGGGCCAGTTTTACACATGGGGAAACTGAGGATGGGAGGTCAAACAATTTGTCCACCACCATCAGGAAACACTCCAACACTAGTAAGTGCTGGAATTTGGATTTGAACAGGAGTCTATCTGAAAACATACGTTCTCTCTTAACTATTAAAATCCCCTAATAGGTGATAGACAGGTAGACAGACAGACAGATACATATAATACTTCCTTTGTATATGTGTTGATATCTATATCCACATGTGTATAAACAGATGAACATTGATTTTGAGCCTGTGCACCTGAACATCTGTGGCTAAGTACATGTCAATCCACCACACACATATGCACAGACACACACAGACACCCTCATATACAGGTACATGCACATGCATGCACACAAGCACACCCCTGAAGCTAGGGAAAGGGGCATTACTCAACTTTTCCGTTTGTCGAGAGCCATTGATTATGTAAAAACCATAGGTAAAAACACCATCCCTTCTTGCCTCCATGTTTATTGAGATCCTTTTCTCCTCTGTTCCACACTAGCAAGCATTGCAAAGGCTTTTAGTCACACAGAGGCAAATAGAGCAAGCCCCAGAATCCTGCTCCACACTCTGAACCCCACAGAGGTGGGAAATCCTGTGGGCTCCTGGAATGTACCTGGAGGAGTGGGCTGAGGTCCGATCGGGCAGCGCTCAGCCTCCACACCCATGATGGAGTAGAGGTCCTGCGGTCACGGGCCAAG
>NW_012109953.1:556841-558884 GCF_000951045.1 Mandrillus leucophaeus | reverse complement strand
CACTCTAAAGGACACACCATGTGCCAGGCACCATGGAAAGAAGACAAATACACATGCTTCCTCTAATGGTTTCAATAGCCCCTTGAACCAAGGGCCAGTTTTACACATGGGGAAACTGAGGATGGGAGGTCAAACAATTTGTCCACCACCATCAGGAAACACTCCAACACTAGTAAGTGCTGGAATTTGGATTTGAACAGGAGTCTATCTGAAAACATACGTTCTCTCTTAACTATTAAAATCCCCTAATAGGTGATAGACAGGTAGACAGACAGACAGATACATATAATACTTCCTTTGTATATGTGTTGATATCTATATCCACATGTGTATAAACAGATGAACATTGATTTTGAGCCTGTGCACCTGAACATCTGTGGCTAAGTACATGTCAATCCACCACACACATATGCACAGACACACACAGACACCCTCATATACAGGTACATGCACATGCATGCACACAAGAACACCCCTGAAGCTAGGGAAAGGGGCATTACTCAACTTTTCCGTTTGTCGAGAGCCATTGATTATGTAAAAACCATAGGTAAAAACACCATCCCTTCTTGCCTCCATGTTTATTGAGATCCTTTTCTCCTCTGTTCCACACTAGCAAGCATTGCAAAGGCTTTTAGTCACACAGAGGCAAATAGAGCAAGCCCCAGAATCCTGCTCCACACTCTGAACCCCACAGAGGTGGGAAATCCTGTGGGCTCCTGGAATGTACCTGGAGGAGTGGGCTGAGGTCCGATCGGGCAGCGCTCAGCCTCCACACCCATGATGGAGTAGAGGTCCTGCGGTCACGGGCCAAGGCCATCACGGTGCTGGGGTGGTGGTCCACTTTGACTGTCCATCTGAGCACCTCACCCTTCATGGTGCCACGTAGGGGAGCCACAGCGAGGCTCAGAGCACAATGAAAGCTTTCCCCAGAGCTTTGCTCCTGTGGGCCCCTTTGAGATGACCATGTCAAAAGTCAGTGGTGGATTCCCTCTGCAGCCCCTTGCCCAGCCACAGAACAGAAGCAAGGTGGCACTCGACAAGCAGGAAAGTTGAGTAATGTCCCTTTCCCTGGCTTCAGGGGTGTGTTTGTGTGCATGCAGGTACATGTACCTGTATATGAGGGTGTCTGTGTGTGTCTGTGTGCGTATGTGTGTGGGTGGATTGACATGTACTTAGCCGCAGATATTCAGGCATGCCCTCACATGTAAATAGGATGCCTAATCCAGTGCCACAACCCAGCCTGGTATTTCCCTGTACCCGCTGCACTGGCACTTAGAATATTTATTGACTGATAGATCGAGCTTGCCAATAACCCACTTTGGGTGATTCATGCCGGCATTTCCCTGTGATCTCAAGGTAAGTAGACATAAAATCTGAACGGCTTATATGAGTAAACATGGCCTCCAGAGGAGATGGGCTGACAGGTAGCTGGAGGGCCTGGAATATCACACCAGCTCAGGCCAGATGAAGAAGAGGTCCAATTTCCCCAGGTCCTTTATGCTTTTGTCAAATGGGGATCCATCTTCAAGTGATTTTGGGGCAGGGTTCTCCGAAGAAGGGCAGCGAGGGAAGGAAGAGGGACAGGAAGGAGCTGAGCAGGAGCAGGTCTGAGCTGCAGTCTGGCTTTACCCTGATCCCTGGGGGAGCTTCGGAACAAACTGCACCACAGTCTCACCTTGCGAGGGGCTGGGTTTGTACCCTGAGCCAGTCACTGGTTATTGGAGATGGGTGGATGGGCTGTAATCTTCTGGAAAGATGCTTCCATGATCCAATGACAATTTTCCAAAATGGGGGTAGCTAGAAGCTGAGGCAGCTGATTTCCTTGGCAGCTGAGGGCTGCGCACACTGGCCAGTAAGGGATCTGAGTGGGGTTTGACCAGCATCAGAGTGACTTGCAAGTAAGGATTAAGCCAAGAGTAGTCATTAAAACTGATGACAATGGTTTGGTATAACTTTATGTTTGGTACTAACTTTATGCAATTAGTAATTTTTATTAATTGCAAAAGCTAAGAACTTCCTGAGTGAACTACCTCCTGCTCCATC
>NW_012109953.1:550267-552334 GCF_000951045.1 Mandrillus leucophaeus | reverse complement strand
TTTAAGTTCTGAGATACATGTGCAGAATGTGCAGGCTTGTTACATAGGTATACATGTGCCATGGTGGTTTGCTGAACCTATCAACCTGTCTTCTAGGCTTTAAGCCCCGCATGCATTAGGTATTTGTCCTAATGCTCTCCCTCCCCTTGCCCCCCACCCCCGAAAGGCCCCCATGTATGATGTTCCCCTCCCTGTGTCCATGTGTTGTCATTGTTCAACTCCCACTTATGAGTAAGAATATGTTGTGTGTGGTTTTCTGTTCCCATGTTAATTTGATGAGAATGATGGCTTCCAGCTTCATCCATGTCCCTGCAAAGGACATTAACTCATTCTTTTTTTTAATTCGAAGATGCTTGAAGCTTGTTTTCATCCATACCTGCCTGGCATTTTGAGTTTGCAGAGCTTTTCTGCAGACACTTGAGGGTTTCTGTTTTGTTTTTTGATTCCGGGGTGCACGTGCAGGTGTGTTACATGGGTGTAATGTATAATGCTGGAGTTTGGGCTTCCATTGAACCCATTACCCAAATAGTGAACATGGTGCCCAATAGGCAGTTGTGGTAGGACATTAGGTGGAGACCCATGAGAGTTCAAACATGGGAAGAGCTGACCACCATCCTCCGTGCTATAAGGAAAGTGGCAAACTTTCCATGCAGGACAAGTTAGGAGGGGCCCCAAACTGTCTCTGCAACTGATAGCTACCTTCAACTTTTACATACAGGAAACAGAGTGAGAGGGGATAGGGCAAGGGGATTCAGCACATCAGTGTCAGCTCCACCACATAGTTCCATTGTAAGGATTAAATGAGATGATGCTATGTAAAAGTTGAAGAAACACTGGTGTCTTCCCCATACCTCTTGGGGTCAAAGAGGAGAGATGGACACCAAGCGACCATCAGGGCTGTTGGTTCTATTCACAGGACTGATTTTGCTTTAGCCACTCCTCATAAATCCCTACCAATGGCTTTCCTATGTACCCCTGTCACTGCTAGGCCTGCAGCTCTGCAGTGAACTTTTGCTGCAAGAATGAGGTCTCAGATGGGTCTTTCCTGAGAAACCCTTTCCTGAGAAATCTTTTCTCTGGGAGTAGAACTCCCAGAGGGACTGGGCTGGCTGGAATCAAAGCAAGCAAAAGCAGCTCATTCTCTCGCTTAGTGCTGCACGACACTCTCCTTCTGCCCTGGCAAGCTGTTCTTTCCGTCTGGGAAGCCCTGGCTGGGTGGGAAGCAGGAGCATTAATAAGCCTCAGTCAATAACCAGCCCCTTGGTTTCAGCTGGTTGAGCAGAGCTTCCAGGCCTGTCAGTGACCGAGTAGCTGAAAGAGAGGCCCACACAGGCCAGAGTCAGCAGTGGGGATCCGGGGCTAGCCCACTGCCAAAGGCTGGCGGCCTCCTTCATGGTTTCCACCCATAGGGGTGAGCTGACGGAAGGGAGGCTGTACTCAAGAACCTTCTAGAAAGCCAAGGTCACATTGGCCCTGGCCAGCCAGTCTCAACTTGTAAGAATTCACGAGCAGGGGACGTTCGCTCTGGGACTCAGCATCCTCTAGAGAAAATGCAGCTTTCTTCTCACGCAGCATCTGTGAAGATGTCCTGTTGTCAGAGCACTGTCCTCTGGGTCCTCTGCCCCTAACACACGCTGGAATGCCAGCCTCTCTCCCCTCCCCAGATGTTGAGTCAAAGAAGCCACTTTGCATGGAGGCAGGAAAGGGAGAAGTCAAAGGACAGAGCTGGTTTCACTCTGTGGTCTCAAGTTCAAAATAGTTACGCTAGTGCAGGGCCACCTGGCAAAAGTATGACCCCAGCCACATGTACCATTTTAAAATATCTAACAACCACATTTAGCAAAAGGAAAATGGTAAAATTTACTTCATTGATAGATTTTACTTAACCCGCTATATCAAAAGTATTACCATTTCAGCTCTTAATTATAAAGCAAGTGTTCATGAGATTTTTCCATTCTTTGTTTAAACTGTGTTGCCTTGAAGCACCGTTTCCTTTGACCTCAAAGGTGGTGGCCGGTGCCTTGTAATAATCAGGACTGATTGCTATACAGGAAAATATATGTTATG
>NW_012109953.1:547526-549872 GCF_000951045.1 Mandrillus leucophaeus | reverse complement strand
GAATTCCCTCATTTAAAAAATGAGGTTTCTTATTTTAAGAAGGCATTCAGGGGCAAGAGGTGAGTTAAGACTATGTGTAGCATTAGCATTCTAAATTCTCCTTTTACTTTATAAGTTTTGCACTTCTTTTGTGAAATTTATTCCAAAATATTTTATTCATTTTGATAGTAGTATAAATGCAATTATTTTTTAAGTTTGATTTTTGGATTGTCCACTGTAAGTTTCTAGAGATACAACTGAGCTTTATGTATTGATGGTGAAGCCTGTGCCCTTGCTGAATAGAACTAAATCTTGAAGCTAGTCATCTGAGTTCTTCTAGGCCTCTCTATCTGACGCCACAATGAGAGGCACATGGAAAAGGTGTTGGAAGGCAGGGCAGTGGGAGGGCCATGGGCTGCCTAATGACAATGTCCAAATGCTAAAAGAAAGTACATACTCGGCTAGACATCACACTGGAGGTTACCTTTCTCATTGAAAGACCATCAGCATTAACTATGCCGCAAGGCATGCAAACAATGAGAAAAAACTCAGAGGCTGCTGGCCAGGGAAAGCAATGTTTTCAGAGAACAGAGAGCCAGATGATGGATACCAAAGTGCCCTGGAAGTGGAGACACCAGTATCAGGGATGGAGGTGGTGGATAAATCCTCTCTAAGCTTATAGGAGGAAAGGAAAATCTCCCCAGAAATCTCTAGTTGAGGACTGTCATTCGAGTAACTAACAGACAGAAAACTCACAGAGAGTAACAAAAAGTGTTCAGAACTGGGGAAGTTAGTATTCAATTCACATCATTCTGGGCCACAAACGTTTATGCCCATAGCGTAGAATAAAACTGGGTTTGAATGGAGGCAGGTCCACGGCTGCACTCGGATGGTGTTGGTTCCTCACTCTTTCCCCAGGAGGTAAGACATGATGAGAAGGACCCACAGTATTGTACTTGGTATTTTGTTGTTGTTTCAGGGGAGACAAGTGAGGCCATGCTGTGAAGACCACCTCAAGATTTCAGGGCTTCAAATAACAAAGGCTGTTTCTTGCTCACAATGTATGGCTACCACAGGTCAGCATGAGGTGGGGGTTTCTGCCCATCGGAGGTATGTAAAGACCTAAGCGGAGAGCGGTTTCATCTCCTAGAAGGACAGAGGCTTCATCTCAACAGATGTTTCTGCAGAGATAGGGAGGAGGCACAGTTACTCATGTGTTAATCCTTAAATCTGCCAACCAGGAGTGACATGTGATATTCTGTTCACATTTCAGTCAGTAAAGCAAACCACGTGGTCTTCTCTAATGCAAAAAGGGCACTCAGGTCTTCCCTCCCTATGTGCCCAGAAGGAAATCCACAGTGTTTGTGACTGGCTCCAATGACTATCAGTATCCACTCTCCTGCCCCCTAAATATTTGATTCTGTTTCTTTCTACATTTGTTTTCCAAAGGAAACAACTTAGACATTCCATGGATATATCGAAGGTGACACAAGAGAACCGAGAATTCCAAAGGGGAGCAGTGGCCAGGGCAGACCTATTTGTTCTGTGCCCTGGTTTTCACTTTGCTGCCATTCACAGGGAAAATCAGGCGCTCGGGTACCATTCGCAGCCAGAGGAGCCAGAGCCCGCAGCTGTCAATCACTTGTGGTTAAGGCTCTGCAGGGGTTTGGTCTCTAGAAATTCCTTGTGGTCGAATTTTCAGTTTGAAAAATGGTGCAGAACATCTTTCCAACTCTTCTTAAAGCCACTAAACAAAATTAGCCCAGTCTCGCAGTGCAAAGAGAGACGGGAAGGCCTGGAAGAAGAGCGATCCCGCCCATCTGTAAACCTCTGGAGCTCATGGGTTTAAAGGGCTGAGCCCAAGGATTTGGGACCCACCCAGGCAACAGAGCCAGGTTGGCTCTGGCTGTGAACTGAGCTCTGCAGAGCTGGCTGGCTGCTCCTGCTTCTCAGTTCCCTCCACCTTTGTCTCTGCCCCTTGGGTGTCAGGATGGGTGGAGAAGGCCATGCCATGGATTGAGAGCTCTGCCTTTCTCCTCTCAAGTGGTCCTGGGCTCACTGCTCACATGCCAATGGACACCCGCCTCAAGGGAGCAGCTCTGATGACTCTGATATTGTTTTCCAGCTTTTCCAACTCACCTTTCTGCTGAAGGACACAAGGCTGCTCCTCCAAAGCCCTCTGGCAGAACAGTCTTCTCAGTTACGTCTCAGGTTTGCTGGATGGCTTTGGTTGGTATTACCAGAATCGTGAATGGACAGGCCCAGATGCCTGCCCTACGTGACCAGGTTATGATCCACAAGCAGGAAAAGCAAAGATCCTTTTAACCTCCTGAAATCCCTTGAATGTGAAAACCCAGTCATCACTCT
>NW_012109953.1:476767-546306 GCF_000951045.1 Mandrillus leucophaeus | reverse complement strand
ACAAGTTAGGAGGGGCCCCAAACTGTCTCTGCAACTGATAGCTACCTTCAACTTTTACATACAGGAAACAGAGTGAGAGGGGATAGGGCAAGGGGATTCAGCACATCAGTGTCAGCTCCACCACATAGTTCCATTGTAAGGATTAAATGAGATGATGCTATGTAAAAGTTGAAGAAACACTGGTGTCTTCCCCATACCTCTTGGGGTCAAAGAGGAGAGATGGACACCAAGCGACCATCAGGGCTGTTGGTTCCATTCACAGGACTGATTTTGCTTTAGCCACTCCTCATAAATCCCTACCAATGGCTTTCCTATGTACCCCTGTCACTGCTAGGCCTGCAGCTCTGCAGTGAACTTTTACTGCAAGAATGAGGTCTCAGATGGGTCTTTCCTGAGAAACCCTTTCCGAGAAATCTTTTCTCTGGGAGTAGAACTCCCAGAGGGACTGGGCTGGCTGGAATCAAAGCAAGCAAAAGCAGCTCATTCTCCCGCTTGGTGCTGCACGACACTCTCCTTCTTCCCTGGCAAGCCGTTCTTTCCATCTGGGAAGCCCTGGCTGGGTGGGAAGCAGGAGCATTAATAAGCCTCAGTCAATAACCAGCCCCTTGGTTTCAGCTGGTTGAGCAGAGCTTCCAGGCCTGTCAGTGACCGAGTAGCTGAAAGAGAGGCCCACACAGGCCAGAGTCAGCAGTGGGGATCCGGGGCTAGCCCACTGCCAAAGGCTGGCGGCCTCCTTCATGGTTTCCACCCATAGGGGTGAGCTGACGGAAGGGAGGCTGTACTCAAGAACCTTCTAGAAAGCCAAGGTCACATTGGCCCTGGCCAGCCAGCCTCAACTTGTAAGAATTCACGAGCAGGGGACGTTCGCTCTGGGACTCAGCATCCTCTAGAGAAAATGCAGCTTTCTTCTCACGCAGCATCTGTGAAGATGTCCTGTTGTCAGAGCACTGTCCTCTGGGTCCTCTGCCCCTAACACACGCTGGAATGCCAGCCTCTCTCCCCTCCCCAGATGTTGAGTCAAAGAAGCCACTTTGCATGGAGGCAGGAAAGGCAGAAGTCAAAGGACAGAGCTGGTTTCACTCTGTGGTCTCAAGTTCAAAATAGTTACGCTAGTGCAGGGCCACCTGGCAAAAGTATGACCCCAGCCACATGTACCATTTTAAAATATCTAACAACCACATTTAGCAAAAGGAAAATGGTAAAATTTACTTCATTGATAGATTTTACTTAACCCGCTATATCAAAAGTATTACCATTTCAGCTCTTAATTATAAAGCAAGTGTTCATGAGATTTTTCCATTCTTTGTTTAAACTGTGTTGCCTTGAAGCACCGTTTCCTTTGACCTCAAAGGTGGTGGCCGGTGCCTTGTAATAATCAGGACTGATTGCTATACAGGAAAATATATGTTATGGTTGTGTATGGTTTACTATGCCTCAAAGAACCTTCACATTCTTGTGTGTGTGTGTGTGTGTGTGTGTGTGTGTGTGTGTGTGTGAGATGGAATTTCGGTCTTGTTGCCCAGGCTGGAGTGCAATGGTGCGATCTCGGCTCACCGCAACCTCCACGGGCCAGGTTGGTTCAAACGATTCTCCTGCCTCAGCCTCCTGAGTAGCTGGGATTACAGGCATGCATCATCATGCATGTATTTTTAGTAGAGACGAGGTTTCTCCATGTTGGCTAGGCTGGTCTCAAACTCTTGACCTCAGGTGATCTGCCTGCCTCTGCTTCCCAAAGTGCTGGGATTACAGGCGTGAGCCACCGTGCCAGGCCAGAACCTTCACATTCTTTAACCCATTTGATCTCATTTGAGCCCGTTTAACTCCTTTACTCGTTTGACAGTACAAACTGAAGCACAAGAGAACTCAAGTGTCACCCAGGCAGTTGGTAGCAGAGTTTGGTCTCCTGATTCCTGGTGTAGCAGATTTCCCACCGGAACCACAAAGCAAGACACAGTGCCAGGCCCCAGGTTCACCTGGATGGGGAAAGGGAAGGTGAGAAGTCAGGGTGGTCAGGAAAGCTGTAAGAGATGGGGCAGATCTATCTGCAAACATAAACAACCACAGGACTGTACACATTGAGAGGGTGAATGGTATCTCAATAAAGTGGTTAAAGAGAGAGAGACAGAGACAAAGAACAGAGAGTCTGAGAGAAAGAGAGAGAGAGACAGAGAGACAGAGAGAGAGGGAGACATAGAGACAGAGAGAGACAGAGAGAGAGACACACAGAGACAGAGAGAGACAGAGCACTGGGGCCAGATGGGCTCCCACCGCCACCCCAGGAAGGGGCAGTCTGCATCAGCTTCATTTCCTGGGCAGTGCCTGGAGTGAACTCCGTCCCTTTATTCCAGTGCCAGACAGCAATGTCTCTCTGTGGCTGTGTCTCCATCCCTCCTTCTCTGTATATGAGGTATACTCCTGGCTTTTCAGGAACCCAAGAGTGAGCACTGTGGAAGGATGTCTTTTATCTATTGTCAAATCATACGATAATGGAGCACTCTTTGTATTATCAAACTGTGTTAACCAAGGGAAATGAATGTTTTCTGCAGGCAAAGAGAAGATCCCAAAATCCTCAAATTAATCATGCCCAAAGTTTGCATTATATAAAAGCAACACCTAACAGGTCAGTGGATGTACAAAGGCACCTAGAAGGCATAGACAGGACCAGGCCTGCAGAACGTGCCCCACAGGCTGAGAGAGGCCACGTGGCCAGGGAAGGATGGGGCAAGACACAGCCTCCTGAGGGCCTGGGCAGGTCTGTCTAGCTCACAGCTGTGTCCTGGGGTTACCCCTGGCTGGACACTTATGACAAACTCAGAATGTGGAGTGTGTATCAAGGGGACAGGGTTCCGTGTGGAAAGGGTTTGACCCCGCAGGGGCAGGGAGCAGGGAGCAGGAACATCTTCATGTTGCACCACCTTACTTTAATGTTAACAGACATCAGTGCCAGAGAGTCCTGTTCTAATTCTCTGACTTTCCCTGTCCTGCCTAATAGAGGGGAGTGGAGAGTGGCAGACACCAGATCCCCAGAGTCCTGCATTCCTCTGTGTTCAGGACCCAGCACTCACGCTGGCACCACTGTCTATTTGTATCTGTCTCTCTGTCTGTCTGACTGACTTTTGTCGTAGTGGTTCTTTTGTTTTAGGTGAACTGGTTTCCTCAATATGAACAAGAAGAAATCCTTCATGAAAAACATAAACTCCTTAGCGTGGCAAGGTGAGACTCCCCACACATCCCAAGGAGAGGCCGGCTGTGTCAGCTCTACTCACTGGGAAGGGCCTGGAGTAATCTCCATGCCTTTATTCAAACGTCAGTGAGTTCACTGGCAAAGCATAACTTTGAGAGAATTTCTGAATCATTTCCAAAAAGTGAGAAAGCGCAATTTAATAGAAAAAATTTCACATATGGAGAGAATGCTGCTGAGCCTGTGGCCTCAGACAATGTCATGCCCAGGCCCCCATCTCTGGCCCCGTGCCCATGTGCCCACAGCCTGCCTGCCATGGAAACCCCCAAAATACCTTTTTATCCCGTTACACCCTGGGTTGGGGAGGGGAGTGGTGGTGGACTCTCCTGGATAGATTCAGCACCAAACCCTCTTGACCAATTCAAAGGGTGGGACGGCATCGGAAGCAGGAAAAGAGCCATGGGTCAGGCAGCCCCTGGATAGATAGGTGGGGAGGGCCTGAGTGCCTACTGCCCCATGTTGGGCGGTTCCAGGAAATTCCAGGCTGGCCAACCTAACTGGCTGCTATTTTAAGAGCTGTGCTGAGGCAAACCTAGAGAGAAACTCAGCTCCGCAAAAGCAAGACAATTGTATCAGAGAAGGCAAATCAGGGCCACTCGAACTGCCCCACACCTTCTGGGATGAAGCCAGGGGCACAGTACTAGACTGTGACTGTGATGCCCCTTTGACAACTGCCCAGCCGTTCATGGTCCCCCTAGAGCCTGGGTCAAGTCCTCAGCTCCCTGAAGTACCCACTTAACAGAAGGAGGAGGCTCTATGTCTCTTGGGAGACACCGGTGCCCCCTTTAGATGGTCAGCAGTGCCTCCCAACACAACCCATCTCATATATATATTCTGATATATATATGTATCCTCATACATATATTCTCATATATATATGTATCCTCATATATATATTCTCATATATATGTATTCTCATATATATATTCTCATATATGTGTATTCTCATATATATTCTCATATATGTGTGTTCTCATATATATATTCTCATATATGTGTATTCTCATATATATAGTCTCATATATATATGTATTCTCATATATATATGTGTGTGTGTATATATATATTTTTAGATGGAAGCTCACTCTGTCATCCAGGCTGGAGTGCAATGATGCCATCTCGGCTCACTGCAACCTCTGCCTCCCAGGTTCAAGTGATTCTCCTGCCTCACCATCCCGAGTACCTGGGACTACAGGTGCACACTACCACTCCCAGTTGATTTTCATATTTTTAGTGGAGACGGGGTTTCACCATATTGGCCAGGATGGTCTCGATCTCCTGACCTCATGATCCGCCGGCCTCAGTCTCTCAAAGTGTTGGGATTACAGGTGTGAGCCACAGTGCCCAGTCCCAACCCATCATCTTAATACCATAACACTGTAGAGCAGAAGTTCCCAAATGAAGTGGCCTCACTGGGATTCATTTTCCTGACAAGTCCAGGATGATCGCTCTGATCTCAGGGCCATGGTCACCAGCTGTCCACTTGCAGACCTGGATGATGTGAGGCCTGGGTCTTCGTCTGGTGATTTGGTGTCACTCAGCATCACTCATGCCTCCTGGTGGCACCTCCTTCAACCATCAGATGAGGTGTGGGGGTGAGCAATGTCCTGTGACCTTGCAGTCCCTGGGTGCCCAGCTTGCCTGTGTGCCTGTGAAAGGCTGCAGGAAGCAGGCGCTGGAGGCTCACAGGTACACATTCTGGGCTCAGTTCCCCTTTGATCCACAGAGGTTTCAGGCCTCCTGCAGGATCAGGGACACCCAGATCCCTTTAGTACATGAGAGCTCGGTGTGTTGTGGAAGCTGAGGGAAGCTGCTCTGGGCTCTGTTTAGGGGCTGGATCAGGTACCGTGTATGTGAGACCAAGAGAGCAACTTAACATGTGACTCAGGAAGCACAGCCGCCCCCTGTCCACCCCGGCCACCACGGGGCTGGTTAGGAGGAGGTGCTGAGATGATGTCTTGGAGTTGGTATAAGACATGGGTGAAGACCTGGCTACGGCCACTTCCAGCCATTGTCCCTGGCGAAGCCATGCAGCCTCCCTGGGCTTTAGGGTCAGCATCTTTGAAATGGATGTGACTGTATCAGGTGGGCATATGCGGGCTCCCTCCTGTCTCACCGATGCTCTCCTCGCACACAAGAGGGAAGCTCTCAATGGGGCTGCCAGTCATCGGCGCTCCATGGGGTGGGCTTGGCCAGAGCGTGAGAGGAAGACATGGCTGTTCAAAGTGGATTCTCGGTCCCAGGCTCCCACGATGTGGTCAGAGATAGGGATGAGGTCAGCAGAGAGGTCATGATTTTCAGAGTTGGTGAGGACAGCACTGAGAAACTCAGTTCAATGAGAACAGTGATGGATTTTAAAAATCAAATGTGAAAAAAAAAAAAAAAAGAAAGGACAGCAAAAGAAAGGCTGGCTAATATCCCGAGAAGATTTGCCATGGTTAAGGAAAGGATTTAGACTGTGAAAAAGTTGTTGATAGATGTTCTGCCCTCAGGACTATATTTGGGAAAAGGATGCAAGTGAAACAAAAGAACTGTTGGGTTCAATAATGTTGTAAGTTGCAGATCATTTTTAAAAAGGACAATGGATTTCGCATGTGCCTGAGGTGGGAAGGGGAGGCAGAAATGCAAGTAGTTGTTGTGTTTCAGTAATGGTTGTGTAGTTTTCCTCTGACTTTCTTGGGGCATGGGCTGTCTTGGGCTTCTGCCTTGATGGTGGACTTGATGATGTCCCAAAAAGGAGGTCTGGCCGCAGGCTGCCTAAACATAACATGTTTGGTTCTCAGACAACTCACTGTTCTCAAACTTCAGTTACACTGAACATGAGACCCTTTAAGATGCACGGATGTGGCATGATGTGCTGGGAACAAGACTGATTGGAAAAGCCGGGGAGAGTTTGTTTCAAGTCCTGGTGAGGTGGGATAAATGAAGCCCCCTGTCTTCAATCTGGGAGAGAGCTGGGAAAAGATAGTATTTCCCTGGAACTGGGACACCCATGTTGGGTGGTTAAGGAATATGTCTAGGTAATCTGGGGACCAAATTTCTAAGACAATAATGTCACAGTTCCTCTTCAAAAGAAGCAGAAAGAGCTGTTGCACCCATAGAAAAAAATACTAGCATTGGAGGGGTGGCTTTCATCTTGGGAAGTAACAGAAAATAGGCTGTGGCTCCAAATGGCAGGAACTAAGTGAAGATTAGAGCACCCAGCCTCTTCTCCTTCCAAGGCCAGACACCACCAGAAATCCATGTGGATGGCAAAGCCCCAGCCAGGCATGTGTTATTGACCAGACGCCACCTGAAATCCAAGTAGATGGCAACACCCAAGAGAGGCGTGTGCTATTGACCAGACACCATCTGAAACCCATGTGAATGGCAACACCCAAGTGAGGTGTGTGCTATTGATCAGATACTACCTGAAACTGATGTAGATGGCAAAGCCCCAGAGAGGGTGTGCTAACCAGATACCAACTGAAACCCAGGTGGATGGCAAAGCCCTAGCTAGGCATGTGCTACTAGCCTTGGCCAAATTTGGGGAGCCTGCTTTGGAAGCCACAGGAAAAGACTGAGGAAGGAGTGACCTGGAGCTTCCCAAGGGAAGCAGGTGGAATCCCAAATGATCCAGCTTGAAATGGAAGGAGTGGGCACATTCAGGACAGGGAAAGAATGAAAGAGAATGAGAGAAAGTGAGGGGGAATGGAGCAGGGAAAGAGGAAGAGAGCTCTGTCTCGTCCTGCCTCCTCTGCCTGTGACTTGGACGAGGCAGAGTCTTTCCCAGTACCTTGAATGGCCAACTCAGATTGGCTTCCACACTGCAAACAGTTTGGAGTAAGGCACTGGTCATGCCGTGGATGAGAGATGCATATCTATGACATTCCTCCATGGAGAGGGGAAGTCCGTATCCCCTCCTCTCAAATCTGGTGGGCCTCATTGAGTCATTTGTGGTGTAAATGATGCTTAGCAGCTTACAAGGCCAGAGGATACACTCTGCAGCTTCAGCCTTGATTTCTGGGACCACTGGCTTTTTGGACATGCCTCTGGGACACCTATGAGGAAGCTGCCGTCCACGCTGTGAGAAGCCCAGCCCTGTGGAGAGGCACCTGTGGGTGTGCAGGGCTCTGGTCAGCAGCCACAGCTGAGCTCCAGGCAACAGCCAGCATCACCTGCCAGCCAGGTGAACCACCTCGGACATCCAGCCTGGAGGAGCCTTCAGGGGACTGCAGCCCGAGTACTTGAGAGATTCCAAGCGAGAACTTTCCAGTCAAGTCCTTCCCAAATCCCTGACCCGCAAATTACAAGCAAAAGAAAAAGGCTGTTTTAACTTGCTAAGTTTGAGGATAGTCGTTGCATAGCAATAAGTAACCATAATGGTGCTTCTATGAATATGGGAAGCTTCCCTAGGGTCCCGATGAGCTGCGTGTAGGTCGCTGGGGGGTGATGTGGTGAAGGAACAGCAGAGGTATCCAGACTTGCCTGCTCTGGAAAGATGGAGGAATCTATGACAGACTAGCAATCTCAGCTAGACTAAGGAATTTATGACAATGGGACCCCGTGTGCAGTCTCCAACTGTAATAACCAGTAAACTTCAAATAGGAGAATCAGGGAGCAAACTTTTAATTCGTAAGTGGCAAAGCTGTTTCAGACAGAACAAAAAATGGCGGTGGGAGCATGAGCAGAGATGAGCTCTGAAGCTGTCCAAATGGATTTCCAAAGCCCTGGAAGACCCTGGACGGCAGGGGGAATGGAAGACAGAAAAGCAAATACCGTTCGCGCCGGCCTGAATGGCACCGTGACATTTTGCTGCTATTGCCGACTCTGATTCTCATTTTCTTGGACATCTTGCTGCAGGATTTGAGCTCTTCTGGGGCAGGGTTCATGTTAGTCATTGTCCCTGAGTTGGACAGACGAGTCTCTACCTTCTGAAAATAAGCTTACAATTTATGGAGCTGCCTCGAAGCTGGAGTTCCTGCTTCCAGCCACTGTAAGTATGCAGAGAGTGGGGTTTGCAAATCAATATGCCGTGTCTGATACCCAAACATGGTTTAGCATAAATCTCATTTAAAACTCAACATAAGCTGTGTTTTGAAGATCACATTCCTAAAATCTTGTAATTCAGATTAGGCCTTCAGATTAAAGGCCTAAAATACAACTTTCCTGTCCTCCAGCTGCTGGGAAAAAAAAGTGATGTCCTTCTGTGCAGGTACAACTTCAGTAGAATTTTGTTTTTTGGCTCGAAGTTGTATAAGACTCCAAATTGTGAAAACAAACTCAGGCCCCAGGCCTCAGCTAGAGAAGAGAGGAATCCCAGGTATGCAAAAGTCTGCATGGGATGCCCCTCTTAGTAGGTCAGGGAAAACTGTTCTTTCCCAGGAAGAAGCTTGGGGAAGGAAGATAAGAGACAAGGGGAAGAGGGAAAGAGGTTTTTGCATTTCGGCTTGTAGATTCCATCAGGCCTCCATCCAGTTTGGGACAGAGCCTAGTAATGCTGGGTAAACAGCCTGACTCAGGGCCCACTTTTTAGCCAGTTCCATGTGTGTTTGCTTGTTGTTATTTGTACAAAGAAGAGAATGGTTTGGTAAAAGGGAGGAGAGCAAAGATAAAGACTTGTGACATTTGTAGATAAACAACCAATAAAGGAAAGGTGAAAAATGATGCTTCCATAGGTTAAGGGGAAGAGACAAATTGACTATATTTGAAATAATATTTGAAGATAAAGTCCATCTGTGTGTGAAGAGCCATGGGAAATATAAATACGAACTTGCATTTTGCCAGATTATGCTATTTTAGGATGCTAGTGGGACCTGAATGGCACTTTATTTTCAAGAATTAGAGCTTAGGTGTTCAGATCCTGAAGGTGGCTTCTTTTAGGGGAAAACTTTGATGGAGAAGGGCTGGGATGGGGAGGTAATTAAGAACAGACTGAATGCATAGATTGTACTCTAGACCATGGTCAGCAAATCCATGAGCAGCCACAAGCAATGTACAAACCCAGGGGCTGCTTTCTCACCACAACAGCAGAGGGGAGAGGTTACCGCAAGGACTACATGGCCTGTAAAACCTAAAATATTTACTACCTGGTCTTTTAGAGAAAAATTTTGACAACCCTTGGTCTAGAAAGTCATAAACACACTCACCTGGGTTCCACTTACCTTGTGATTATCCAATAATTTTGCTTGGTTGGGTTTTACATGATTACTACGGTGTTAGTCCACTTTGCATTGCTATAAAGGAATACCTAAGTCTGGGTAATTTATAAAGAAAAGAGGTTAATTTGGCTCACAGTTCTGCCTGCTGTACACAAAGCATGGGACTTGCATCTGCCTCTGGTCAGGACTTCGAGAATTCTTTACTCATGGTGGGAGGTGAATGAGGAGCAGGCATGTCCCATGGCAAGAGAGGGAGAAAGGGAGAGAGGAGGAAGGAACCGGGCTCTTTAAACAACCAACTCGCACATGAACTAATAGAGAACTCGCTCATTACTGCAGGGAGGGTACCAAGCCATTCATGAGGGATCCACCCCCATGACCTAAACACCTCCCAGCAGGCCCCACCTCCAATAATGGGGATCATATTTTAGCATGAGATTTGAAGGGGCCAAACACCCAAACCATATTAACTAACTAGTGTGGTGACGAATGTAAATATATATGTACACACATTCAGACAGACACACACACACAGACAGACACCAACAGACACAGACTCACACACATACACAAATACAGACACACATGTACACATACACAAACATATACACATGTACGCCTGCGTACATACCTACATACAACATAATAAAGAACAAGAAAAAACAAAAATGGCTCCATCAGGCAGTACAGAGAGTAGGAATGAGTTGGGGTTCCTCCAGCCCACGATGACACACCCTCCTGTGTCCCCTGAGCACTCACTGCCCCACGCACACTGCAGACACTTTTACTGCATATGAGTGAATTCCCCCATTCAAGGGTTGCCTCTGGGCGCAGTAATGTGCTTGGTTCTCATGTGGGGCAGCAAGGACATCCCTAGAATGTACCCTTAATCAAGGGTAATGGGAGTTAGTGGACCGCTGGCCCAGCTTCCTCACTCCTGGGGTGGGGCAGCTCTGCGGACAGGGAAGTCTCAGAGAGACTAAGCCCCAGTAGCCCACAGATGCCTGAGCACGTGTCATTTATGGCCTTCCTCCTCTGTCTCACCCCTTCCTCCATTGGTACGCTCTGGGGTCACCCCCAAATCAGCTGCTGCACTCACAGTCTTGCTCCACACTTCACTCGCAGCCTGTCACAGCTCAAGCATACTCTGCCCTTTGCAATGGGATATTTTGCTCCCGGTCTCCCTTTGCTTGATAAACTGTCCTGTATTTTTTCATATAAGAATAGTAATAGGATGAATTTAATAAAGAGTTGTTGATAATATCTCATTTTCTGACTCATTACCCAAAACCAAGGAGCACATACAAAAAAAAAAAAAAAAAAAAGAGAGAGAATCAAGAATGAGTACTGAGCCTAACCTCCTGTGCCATACAAAAAGATTCTAAGTCAAGTCAGGCTTTGGGCATTAGAGGCTCTTTGTTTAGGTGAGCAGAGGAAGAGGAACTGACGCTCTGCATTTTCATTTCCTCAGCTGGGAGCCATTGGTATATGTCCTGCAGCTAGAGAGTCACTTGCTCTACCAGCTGCAAATTTCACATGTGCCTATACCAAGCATTTTTTTAAGGAGGGTACATAGGTCTAGACACAGCTCAGGATGAGGACGGAGCATGAGTGGCTCTGAGGGAGGAGTCTCTGGGAGGAGGTCACTACACACACTGAAGAACAATGTTTTTTTTCCTGGCCCTTAGGTTACCAAGAAGAAGGGTAACTTTTGCAAAAGAGAGGAGCTGGAGGCATAAAGTGAGAACAGCCTTCAGACGAGAAGGTGCTCAGGGGAAGCAGGTGCTTCGAATAGAGTGTGAAAGAAGAATGATGACATCGAGAATTTCTCCTCATCCATGAGATGGAGGAGGCTTGTTGCATGAGATACACAGCATTGGGGGAGGTGGAGAAAGATGCCTTGAAGAAGTGGCATCAGGTTTCCTCATTGGACATTTCTTCATGCCTTTTTTGGAGACAGAATACTGGCTTGAATGAACTGAATGGATCCGTTATTTGACTTAATGTGCTATTTTGTATGTTTGTAATAAGGTGCCCTGTTGCAGAACATTGAATCTATTGTGCAAAGCAAGTCATCCTTTCCCTGTGGTAGTTTTGGATCTGCTAGTGGCCTCTGTGGTCACCTATGAGTCTCACATTTCACTAAATAAAGAGTTGTGAATCCCAGCAACTCAGGACGCTGAGCACTGCGGGAGCTAGGCTATAAGACCAGGACCTTCAGTCAGCCCTCTGAGGATGGTGGTAGACCCATGTATGTTCCACTTGGATGCCAGGGATCTGGAAAGACTGGGAGGAAGCAGTTTGCCAGGCAGAGCAAACAATCATGCTGGCATTCTCTACTTGGAGGTAGAGTTAAGAGAGGCCACTAGTGCTATCTACAGACATGGGTGTCTTGCCAGTTCACTTCCAGGTGCTCCACAAGAAGCTATCACCCAAACAGGCTGTAACTGCAATGGGTGATGTAACATGGTGTGGTGAGGATAGAGGAGAATGAAATGAACAATGTCCAAAGATAAGGATTTCAAAGAGTAAGGTTTCTTCCCAGGAAGCAGGTCCAAGGAGAAAAATCTGAATCCATGGTGTTCAATGCCAAAGGCCCTATGTCCCCCGTCCCCAAAAGGACAAGAAGATGTTAGACATGGTACAGAAGGGAGGACTTTGCTCCCAGTCAGATGTTGAGAGAACCTCATCATTAATCTGAAAAAGAAACACCACCACCAATAAAACAATTAACACCAAATTGGAGGTGGGGGAGAAAACAAACACACCAAATTAAAAAAAAAAAACAAAAACAGTGGGAAGGGCAAATGATTCCTGATCTCTGCAAAGGAATTTCTTATGGATTGCGAAATGGCCAGGTTCCTGGAAGATTAAGTGTGTCTCCTGCAGATGCTGTCAGGGATGCCAGGAGCAAGAAATTTGCACTCAACAATAGTCAGTGGACACACAGCAATGGAGGGTGACTGGCAAGAGCTGGCAGACTTGTGAGAAACCCCACCTTCTGGCTGGACCCCCTAAAGAGTTCTAGAATGCTGCTCTTTTAGATAATCTATGGAGACAAAACATATAGTTTGTTAATATCAGAAAGAACACAATTCACTGGTATTTACTGAACACTTACGTGAAAAGCACAGTGAACGCCTCTTTGTTAGTAGCAGGGACTCATACACACAGAGTTCAGCCACAGCTGCTTCTGGCCCACCACTCAGTGCTGAGCTCTCCTGGGCTCGTAAACCTATGCTGAAGGTTGTTCTGTGCTGCCTTTTCCTCATCAGGATCTGAGCCTTAGAGGGTTTGTGTGCCAAGTTCAAGGTCCCATGTTCCTGAGCTTGTTTTTGTGATTCCCATAGTCTTCCTTTCTTGGTGATGCCACACAACCTCCCAGAAACTAGGGAAGCCATGTCTAATGGCAGACCTCAGGGAGAGCTACAAGTTGTTATTTTAGCATTAGATTTTCTAGCATAAAATATTAAATCCTACCTTAATAAAATGTAGCTTGAGAGAAGCTTACACCATTAATGTGGAAGACAAAAAAATGGTTTCGTAATAACTGCCCATGGGGCTAGCACCTCTCTCTAAGAATAGAGATACGGATGTGTGCACTAGGAAAGGATGAAGGCTCTTCATTAAGAGGCAGCATTTGAATGGTTTTAGCCTAGTCCTCTCCTCATGAGGATCAGAAAATCCAAGGCCAGCACTGAGGAAATGGTTTGATCTCCTTTCCTAAAGGAAGATTGCAGAAGGACTTGGAAAAGTGAATGATTAACTCGACCACATTTCTCCTAGGGCCAGGAAGCTACTGCACTCAAAGCAGGATTTCCTGGCAACTGCTCCAGTAATGTTTTACTGAGAATGGAGAAATCTGGAGGATAAGAGGAAAGAGGGAAAATGGTAAATTACAGACTGTTTCAACATCAAAACAAAGGACTCCAGAGAAAATCAGGAAACTCCAGCCCTTTGGGGAGGGTAGAAAAGATGCACTATTGTTTTCTAGAAGTCATCATGGGAGATATTTTATCCATGGAACCGCATACTGTGGAAGCTTTGCAGAGCCTGTGTCATGTCTTAGGGACACACGTCCCAGCCTGCTGGAAATCTGAAGAAGCCCGGAATGGGGGAGAGGAAGCAATGTGCAGACCACCCAGTGACACCCATTAATTCATGGAGGAGGGAACTGAGGTCCACAGTCTGTTCCTACACCCCGAAGGAAAAGGGGAGCGTTTTACACCTCATTTGAAATGTGAAGGATGTGCCTGGCACTTAGTGTACTCTTGGTTAATGTCATGTGGACTGTTTTAATGATGCCCAAACACTCTTGTAAAGTGGAAAATATAGGCAACCTGGTGTGTACATCAGGGTCAGCATCAGGGAAGAGAAGCTCATTAGTAGGCTAGCACATACCTCCTTTTCCTGCTGAAAACCATGGCTGGTCTCCAACCAGAAGCGCCCCTTCATGCTTTTGAAGCAGGTCTTTAGTCTCCCTACACAGCTTGCCTTATGTGATCACATTCCTTCCCTCCTGCAACTGGCCTGGATTGAGAGAA
This sequence comes from Mandrillus leucophaeus, assembly GCF_000951045.1. Taxonomy (NCBI): domain Eukaryota; kingdom Metazoa; phylum Chordata; class Mammalia; order Primates; family Cercopithecidae; genus Mandrillus; species Mandrillus leucophaeus. The sequence continues at coordinate 532,381 of NW_012109953.1, read as the reverse complement.
GTATAGGAGACCCGGGAGGAGACTGGGTCTGTCCCTCTGATCCTGCAGGCTGGCATCCTTCTCCTCTGAGCCGCTGCCTTCCTGGGGGCTGCCTCTTGTGTTATCGAAGCTGGCAGACATTTCCAGGTTTTGAACCCATCATTCATTCCAGGCTCACTGAGCACGGGCTGCATACAGAACAGTGGGGCCATAGCAGGCTGGGCCTTGCACCCGAGGAGAAAGTGCACCTGCAATTCTGGAAACACGCTATGGAGGCACAAAACCTCTCTCGGGGCACAAGACTATGGGGAGGCCTCTGAGAATGGGGCATGGGAGTGAACCATAAGAGGAGAGGGAGGAGTGTATGAGCCAGAGGGCCAGGACTGAAGTTCCAGGAAAAGCAGGTGGGAAAATCTGGAAGGGAATTTTCACTCCCTTGCGAACTAAAGAGATGGAGTAAAGAGGCCAGTAATAGATCTGGGACCGGAACACAAGGGGCCTCTGCGACCGTGGTGAGGACTGGAGCTTTCATGGAGCAGAGAGAAGGCAGTGAGGATTTATGCAGAGGGGAGGCTTAACTTAGCTTACACCTAGTCTGAAAAGTTCAGTTCGGTTGTTGTATATGGAACAATGGAGAGGGGAGTTGTCATAGCGAGGCTACTTAGGGAGCAGCTTCGGTAGCAGGAGGCAGTGCTGGGTTGCTCTAGGGTGGAGGCAGCAGAAGAAGGGCCTGGGCCTGTGTGAGACACTTGTTGAAGGAAGGATCCACCGGGTTTGCTGCTGGACTGATGCGGAGCTGAGGGAGAAGGGGAACCCACCAGCCCAGCTTGGGGTGGGAACAACCAGGTAAATATGGTAAACAGAAAACATCAGGACATAAGATACTGGGTTAGGGAAAAGTTATGGTGAGCTCAGTTTTGTACTTGAATTTGAAGAGTCCAGAAGACAAGCAGGGGGATTCGCTACTTGACTCCAGCTCTCTGCAACTTGTTTGCTTTGTACACAAAAGTGGAGGCATCTCTCCCACAGGGCCATTTTGGATTGAGGAGCTAACCTGCATCAGGTTTTCAGAAGTGGTAAGCAGTATGGCAGTGCTAGATAGAATATCCATCAGAAAAGGAATGCATCAGTTAGCAGGCAGAAATGCTGGTTCACAAAGAGTAGGGTTGGTGGGGTCATCGTGGAAAGCTGCTGCTAGCTTGAGCAAGCAGCCCACACTCCCCAACAACACATGCATTCCACACTGAATTCTGTATGTATGTCTATGTGTGTTGGCATTGCTGTGAGAGTGTCACAAGTGTGTGTGTGCCTGTGTGTTTGTGTATTTGTGTGTATGCTTATGTGTTCATTTCACAGGAGCTATGATGAAATAAGAAACAAATGGGAGGGAAGTTTCTAAAATGAAAGCTAAAGAGATAATCCCAGGCTTTGGTGAACATGTTTGAAATTCTTTGCTCTTCTGAACCAGGTCAGCAGGGTGACTGGGCAGGAGAAGGTAATACTTCAAAGAGGAACGGTTTCCTTGTGAACATCCAAGAAACAGTGATCAAAGCACTATGGGAATAAAGGAAAATGATATATGGATAGAAAGTCCTGAGGGGCACACAGAGGCGTGCACTTTTCCAAGTGGAGAAGAATGCCGATTACATAAGTACCTGGTAAGATAGTTCCTGGACAATCTCATCCTTTTCCAGAACATAGGGCAACTCATGAATTCCAAAGAAGCCACTCACCCATGAGTCAGGGGCACAGATACCTGACGATAGATGTCTGCTTTTCCTGCGAAGCTTCTCTCCACCCTGGCTTATTCTTCTCTGGAAAGTTTACTCCCTGACCTCAGAGACAGGAACATAAAAGCTGGGGAGTCGAATGCAGCATTCTGTTGCCCTGGCCTAGAGAATAGACCTTGATGTACTTGTGACCCTAGCAGGAGTGATCAGAAGTCTTCCCCAAGATTTTTCTACCAGCATACAGACAAGAGTGTCCAAGGCTGACAAGAAGATCTGCCAGCCACCATGCCTCCAGACTCCCAGTAAGCCCACCTGGAAGGAACAAAGCTAATACTCAGTCAGCTATTGCTGTGTAACAAGTCACCCCAACACCTAGTGTCTTACAACAATGGCATACTCATCTTTCTTTCTTCTTCATTCTGTGGTGGAGGGGCAGATCTTCTGCTAGTCTTCCTTTGGCTCCTCATGAGGCTACTAAGCATCCAGGCCCTAAGCACATGAGCTTATTGAGCCACTGCTTGCATTGTGTCACTGATGTGCAATTGGCTGGAGCAAGTCATAAGGCTGAGTCCAGAGCCAGACTAAAAGTGGACACCAAGAGGCATGATGAATCAGGATCTATCATTGTGACCATTGACCACAGCAAAGTTCAGATGCTCCTGGTGGCATCAAATTTCATGGTTCTGGGGTCTCTTATTTGTGTCCCATCATGTGAAGATCCTTGATTGATGAAGACCACCAGACACCAGGGATTACTCTCATCCCATAATGCAGAGAAACATTTCTAGCCAGGAAGATAGGGAAGAGAGAATACCTTGTTTATTCAATCTGCAGTAAGTGTTTACTGAGAAGATATCAAAATCTTATCTATAATAAAAAGAAGGATTACACACCCTACCAGTACCTCACAATCTAAGAAAATAAGCCATTCACATACAGAAAATTAAAGTGCAACACATCGATGGAGACACCATGAGGCAGACATAATGCTATTATTTATTGAGCATGTACTAGGTGCTTCAACATCCTTTCACAGCAGCTGTGATTTTTATCCCACACTCAGAGACAAAACAAGAAATCTTGGAGAACTTATGCAACTTGCCTGAGGCAGAACTGGCAAGAGAAGCCACCATAGGGGAGGCAGAACTTTCTACTATGGAAGGTCCCCAGCAGCAGGCACCACTCCAGTGCCGTGGGAGGTTCAGTTGTGATGGGTAGCGTGGTGTGCAGCTGCAGAGGAACAGACTGCAGTGCTGCAGGGTCAATATGGTGAAGTGGGGGCTGGGGTTCCTGAGACCGTGTGAGAAGGGCAGTATTATATTAACCCCAATGGGTCCTACTGCAATCCATGCCCCTAGAATTCCCATTTTACCCATAGTATAGCTTTTCATAATTATATTGCATTATTAATAAATAAAATTATAAAGAGCCACTTTTTGGAAAATGCAGCCATGATTCTCCTGGTCCTCCTTCCAATCCTCCTCGGAAAAATGCCATAAGCAGCCAATGTCAATGGAACAACTTCAACTTACATATTTGAATAACTCATTGGCCAAGCTGAACCTGTGTATTTCATGGATAACAATGAGTTACCTTTTGATGGCTGGCCTTCTCCAGTGCCTCTGAGATGGCAGCTGGCCTGGGCATGGCTATGGTCCAGACATACATCAGATCAAAGGACAGGATACGTTTTACCAGGGACCCATAGGTAGGTGCTCTTTCCTTTAGAAGATCACTGTTTTAGTCCATTCCTACTGCTCTAACAAAATACCTTAGACTGGGTAATTTATAAACAATGTAAATTTATTTCTCATAGTTCTAGAGGCTGGGAAGTCCAAGATTAAAGGCACCAGCAGATTTAGTGTCTGGTGAGGGCTGCTATCTACTTCCAAGATGGCATCTTCTCCCGTTCAATTACTAACCAGGCCCGATCCTGCTTAGCTTCCAAGATCAGATGATATTGGGAGCATTCAGGATAGTACAGCCATAGGCTGAGATGGCATCTTCTTGCTGTGTCCTTGCATGGTGGAAGAGCAAAAGGGTAAAACAGGCTCCCCCAAGCCCTTTTAAAAGGGCACTAATCCCGCCACCTCCAAATCATGTTGTAACAGCCCCATCATTTAATACAATTGCATTGGTGTTTCAACATGAATTTTGGAAGGACACAAATATTCAGTTATAGCAACCATAGTATACCAGTGCCAGTGTGATTTTAATATGTCATTAGGACCCATTCCTGTAGAAGAACATGTGAAGGTCTCAGATATTCATGGTAGATGCTTGCTTCCCTGTGACTCTGATTCCAGAGGCAGATTTAAGATCTACGCTGCTGACACAAACTGAATAATCCCAGAGAACCCTTCAACAATTCTCTCCCCAGTAGTATTAGGGTCACTATAATTAGAGCCAAGATTTTAACCTTGGCTGCATAGACAGACTCTTTGGGGGAAGACACAGCTAATTTTCAAAATGGTTCATTAGAAAGCCTCATTATATCGTCAATTTAAACCTACCCTGACCTTGATCCTGTAAAGATTTCCTTCCTCCATCAATCTAGTTCATAGCCTTAGAATTACCTCTACCAAACAAATTGGAAAGAAAAAGATCTGCAGATGGGGCACTAGCAAAGACTGATCAAATCCAGTGAGTTGCTTTGTATTTTCCTGAGCCTTGGTTCCCAGGTATGAGAATGATGTGCATGATTAGGAATTAAGAAGAGTCTGGGATCCTGTCACCCACCAAGGCAAAGATTTATCTTAAACTGTCATGCAAAACAAATGCAGCATGGAATAACCAGAGTGTCATGGAAATATTAGTGTGGTTGAAAATACGTGTGTTTAAAATTTTGATAATACTGCCAAATTGTCCTCCTGAGGGCCACACCAACTTCCTCTGTCTAGAGCATCTCTTTCTTCATCATCACACAGTATTATCAGACTTCTGTCAAGCTGAACAACAAAAAATGGTATTTCATTACTGCCAGCATTTGCTTTCCTTCAACAATGAGATGGAGCATCTTTTAATTTTTTACAAGCCATAAGTACTTCTTTTCTTGTAGTGATTTTTTATATCCACTCTCCATTTTTCTTTAGGGTTTATATGATTTTTCTTACTGAGTTGTATGAGCTTTCTACAAATTAAGAAAATAAAATTTTTATGTGTTATAATTTTTTTCAATTTTTTGTCTTCTGCATTTGTTAGCAATTTTATTTTTAAGTAGTCATATTCACCAATTGTGTCTTCAAAGCCTTCAAAGATTTTTAAAATTTTCTTAGAAAGGCCTATTTCACTCCAAGGTGACACACATTCATCCATAATTTCATATTGTATTGTTGTTATGGCAAAATCTTTGACTATGTGGAATCTGTATCAAACGGAGTGAGGTAGGGATCTGGGGATATGCTCATGTCCTCTTCTCAAACATTTACCAATTGTTTTCCTTGGCTCTTTCCTATGGTGCTTTATATTAAGAGATTTTTCTGATGTTGGGCTACTTATTACAACACTTGTCCAAAGTGCATTATTTCCTTAAATAGCCATTGATTCAAATGTCCTATTATTTAATGTGTGTTTTCTGCATTTACATTTGTAATTGCACTTGGTCTCTTCAGTTTCTATTTCTATGCGATAGTGTTTGCTTCCTGCTTTTTGCTCTTTAGATTGCTTATTTTTCATGTGATATATTTTAATATTTTGTTTCTTGACTTACCAACTTTAGATAGTATCTATTGACTCCATCTCACAAAAGAAAACACAGGCATCACATTGGTTTCCACAGTCCTCTACTTCCTTCTGTTTTTTGTCACTTGCACATCTATTTTAGGCCTTTGTAACTCTAAGCAATGTATCTAAATTTGCTTAAAACAATTTGCTCTATTATCTTTTGCTATATAATAAATTACCCTAAAACTAATGAGTTAAAATGCCAATACTCATTTATGATTTCTGCTGGTTTCTGCATTGCAGGAATTCAGATAGGGCACAGTGGGGATGGTTTGTCTCTGCTCCATGAGACTGGAGGCCTCTACAAGAAGACTCGAAGGCTGGGGCCTAAAACCATCTGCAGGCTCATTCACTCATATCTAGTGGTTGATGCTTGTGTTGGCTTAAGACCTAACTGGGGCTCTTAGCTAAGACACCTACATAGAGTATCTCCCTGCAGCCCAGGCTTCCTCCCAACATAGTGGCCAGCTTCCAAGGGTGAGTACAAAGGAACAGAGAGAGAGAGAGAGAGAGAGAGAGAGAGAGGAGAGCAGCCAGGTAAAGGTGGTATCCTTTCATGACCTAGCCTGAGAAGTCACACAGCATCATTTCTGCCACTTGTATTCATTAGAAATGAGTTACTAAGTCCAGTCCAAATTAGAGGGGAGGGGATCTAGCCTCCTCCATGATGGGAGGATTGCAAAGAATCAGCAGATGTCTCTTAAAGCCACCACAGTGGATGATGTCCTTCGAATAAGGATCAAGATGTGTGATATGTGCTGTGTCCTGCAAGGCTTTGCATCCAAAGAATTTTTAGGAATGCCCATCATCCAGCACATCCTTGACCATGCTGCTCCTCTCTCCCACCAGTGGATCTTACCAGCCTTTTAGTTCTTAGAGCTACCACTGCCCTTTGCGTATCATGATATGCACCTCTGCCTAGAACCCTTTTCCCCACACGTTGCAGAGTAATTCTTTGTGATAGCTCCACGTATCAGCTTGATTGTCACTCCCTCAGGGAAACATTCCCTGACCTCCCTAGCAGGGTTGATTTACCCAGCTCTTCACTGTCACACTGTGGTGTCTCTCTCCTTCATGGCACTTAGTGACAATCTGCATCTCCTGCTAGACAGTAAGGTCCTTGGAGCTGAGACTGCTATTGTCCACCAGCATCGCTCAGCGTCTAGCTCACACTCAAAACTTAGTAGACACTTAATAATTACTTGTTGAGTTAATCTGTCTCTTGATTTATTAGACATAGGGAATATCTATCACAAGGAAAAATGTGAAAATTAATACACTTATACTTCCTCTCATTCCTCATCTTCTACCTCTAATTATTTGTTGGTAAAATGCATTAATTTTTTGTTGCCACATTCATCATATTTTTCTGGCTATTGCCATACTTCTCTTTATTTAAAATAGGATTCTTTACTTAAAATAGAAATGTGTTTGAGTTTATCACTTGTGCTTTTGTGATAATGCTTCATTTCATCTTCCAGTTGTTTTACTTTATTTTCAAGGAGTTTATTTAAAATGTGCTTTGGATTCCATAATCATATCTTCCTTTACGTTTGATAATATCTGTCTGTTGTTTCTATACCTAAAAGAGAACTTGCTGGGTAGGAGATTTTTGGGTCACACTTTCTTTGCCTATGCATTCTGTATTGTGAGGTAGTTTTCTTGGTTCAGAGCTCAAACTCTGGGTGTGGCTACTTGGTTTGACAGCTTTCTCATATACTAACTGTATAATCTTTCTTTTATTTTGCTGAGACAGGGTCTTGCTCTGTTGCCTGAACTGGAGTGCAGAGGTACCATTTTGGCTCACTGCAACCTCTACCTCCTGGGCTCAAGTGAACATTCTACCTCAGTTGCCCACCGCCCACCAACCACCCTACTAGTCTAATTTTTCTTTTCTTTTTTTTTTTTTTTTTTTTTGTAGAGATGGGGTTTCAACGTATTGCTCAGGCTGGTCTCGAACTCACAGGTTCAAGCAATCCACCCACCTTGGCCTCCCAAAGTGCTGGGATTTCAGGCTTGAGCTACCATGCCCAGCCTAACTGTACAATCCTGAGCAAGCTAATTAATCTCTTCATTCCTCAGTTTTCTCATCTGTAAAATGAAATAATAATGATGTTCTAGACAGGATCATAGCAAGAAAAAGAAGGCACAGTTAAACTGGTAATTCGAAGACAGTTAATAAGGGAATATTTGCAAAGTGTCAGCTACAGTGGAGGGACTTTCTCTATACCTCCCTCATCCAGGCCTGAGTGAAAAACAGGAAAGAGCAGTTTCTAAACCCAGGGACAAGGAGGGACATATGAATAGGGCCTCTTGACAGGAGATGAAATATTTTGCCAAGGGATAAAACTAGCAGCGGGGGACCTGGAGAAACACATAACTCATCTTTCCTCCTAATCTTTGGGTCATGGTCTCGAATGGACAAACTCAAATGGAACCTTGAGAGCAGGAAAACTGAAAGACTATTTAACACCATCCTGGTAGCTTGAAACTGGGCATAATGCAAGTATGTCTACCACAGCATCAAAGGCATCAACAAATACTACAAACATGGGACTCTTTGTTGGAGAGCCTGTTGTTTAACATTTACCAGTGCACCACTTTTTCTGAGACAGAAATGAGGATGGAGGTGGGTGGAGAGGGTCTCTGGAAGCACAAAAGGAAAAATGTTTCTGCCACCAATTCCTGTGGGCAGTAAGTGAGAGAACAAAGACATACCTTGTTTTCTTGTGCTTCCCTTTATTGCATGTCTTCAATAATGCAGTTTTCACAAATTGGAGTGAGTGGCAGCCTTGCATCCACACCATTTTTCCAACAGCATGTGCTCACCTCTGTCTCTGTGTCAAATTTTGGTAGTTCTCACAGTATTTCAAACTTGTTCTTTATTATTATATTTGTTATGATGATCTTTAATCAGTGATATTTGATTCTAATGTTGTAATTGTTTTACAGCACCATGAACCGTGCCCATATAAGATGGCAAATTTAATCTAGAAATAATTTGTGTGGTTTTTGTTTTTTAAACAATCTCGCTCTGTCACCCAGGCTGGCATGCACTGGCATGATCTTGGTTCACTGCAACCTCCGCCTCCTGGGTTCAAGTAATCTCCTGCCTCAGCCTCCCGTGTTGCTGGTATTCCAAGGGCACACCATGACACCTGACTAACTTTTGTATTTTTAGTGGAGATGGGGTTTTGCCATGTTAGTTGGGCTGGTCTTGAACTCTTGGCCTCAGGTGATCCACCCGCCTTGGCCTCCCAAAGTGTTGGGATTACAGGCATGATCCACCGCACCCTGCCGTTTATGTGTTTTGACTGCCCCACTGACCAGCGTTTTCCCTTCTCTCTCCCTCTCCTAGGGCCTCCTTATTCTCTGAGACATAATAACATGGAAATTAGGCTAATCAATAACCATACAATGGCTTCTAAGTGTTCAAGTGAAATGAAGAGTCACATGTCTCTCACTTTAAATCAAAAACTAGAAATAATTAAGCTTAGTGAGGAAGGTATGTTGAAAGCCAGGATAGCCTGAAAGCCTAGCCTCTTGCACCCAGTTAGTCAATTTGTGAATGCAAAGAAAAAGTTCTTGATGGAAATTAAAAGTCAGAGAACACACAAATGATAGGAAAGTAAAACACTATTATTGTTGATAGGAAGGAAATTTTAGTGGTCCAAATAGAAGATCAAACCAAAAGAAAATCAAACAAAAACCTAATTCAGAGTAAACTCTGAACGCTCTTCAATTCTGTGAAGGTTGAGAGGTGTGAGGAAGCTGCAGAGGAAAAGTTGGAAGCTAGCAGAGGTTGGTTCATGAGACTGGAGGGAAAAAAAGCCATCTTCACAACATAAAAGTGCAAAGTGAAGCAGCAAGTGCGGATGTAGAAGTTGCAGTAAGTCATCCAGAAGATCTGGCTAAGATCATTGGTGAAGTTGACTACTCCAGGCAATAGATTTTCAGTGCAGATGAAACAGCCTTATCTTGGAAGAAGATGCCATCTGGGACTTTCACATCTAAACAGAAGTCAAAGACTGACTTCAGAGTTTCAAAAGACAGACTGACATTTTAGGGGCCAATGATGCTAAATCTAGTCTGCCTGTGCAGAGTAGATAAATATGGAACCACTAAGCCTGGATGACAGAACATCTGTTTCCAGCATGGTTTACTGAATATTTGAAGCCCACTGTTGAGAACTAATGCTCAGAAAGAAAGATTCCTTTCAAATTATTACTGCTCATTGACAATGCACTTCGTCACCCAAGAACTCTGATGGAGATGTACGATAACAGTGTTTCTTCATGCCTGCTAACAAACATCAATTCTTCAATTCATGGATCAAGGATTATTTCAATGTTCAAAGCTTATTATTTAAGAAATACATTTTGTAAGACTGTAGCTGCCATAATTAGATAAATTACTGTCTAATTTATCTGAGGGATCTGGGCAAAGTAAATTGAAAACCTCTGGAAATAAATTGAAAACCTCTGGAAAGGTTTCATCATTCTTGATGTCATTAAAATATTTGTGATTAATGGGGTCAGGTCAAAATATCAACATTCCCAGAAGTTTTGAAGAAGTTTATTCCAACCCAATGATGCCTTTAAGAGGTTAAAGATTTCAATGGAGGAAGTCACTGCAAATGTGCTAGAAAAATAAGAGAAGTAGAATTAGAAGTGGAGCCTGAAGATGTGAGTAAATTGCTGGAATTTCATTACAAAAACGCTCCAAACTCGGGATCATGCAATATACCCTTGTAACAAACCTGCATGTGTAGCCCCTGGATCTAAAATTAAAATTAAAATTAAAAAACTCTTGAACAGATGAAGAGTTGCTTCTTTTGAATAAACAAATGTAGTGGTTTCTTGAGATGGAATCGAATCCTGGTGAAGAAGCTGTGAACATTGTTGAAATGACAACAAGGGATTTACAAGATTCCATAAGCTTCATAAAGCAGCTGCAGCGTTTGAGAAGGTTGACTCTAATTCTGAAAGAAGTTCTACTGTGGATAAAACACTGTCAAACAGCATTGCGTGCTACAGAGAACTCTTTCCTGAAAGGAAGAGTCAATCAATTGTGGCAAACATCATTGTTGTCATCTTTTAAGGAATTGCCATACCACCTCAACCTTCAGCAATCACCACTCTGACCAGTCAGCAGCCACCAACATCGAGGCAAAACCCTCCACCAGCAAGAGATTACAAATCACTAAATAAAGGCTCACAGCATCAATAGCATTTTTCAGCTATATTTTTAAATTAAAGGATGTACAGTGTTTTTTCTTACATAATGCTGTTTTATACTTAATAGACTACAATATAGTATAAACAACTTTATATGCACTGGGAAACCAAAAACATGGTTTCACTAACTTTATTGAAGTGTTAGCTGATTTGCTGTATTGTGCTGGACTGGAGCCAAACCTGCAATATCTCCCAGATGTCCCTGTACATGCCCAGTATTTAGACAAGATTGGGGACGCTCAGGGTGGTATGGCCGTAGACAATGTCCAGTACTCAATACAGTGCCTCACACTCTGTAATCAGACAATGGAGTGTTCTGGCACCCAGTGTTCAACTGGGGAAGCTGAACGGAAGCCAGACTTTCCTTATGATTCAATAACTCTGCCTGGATACCATAGATGTCTTTCTTCCTCCTTGACTTTCAAGAACTTAGCCAGGCTGGGACAATTTTTCATATCAGATTTTCCAGGAGTATGTTGTGTCCTGTGCTCTGCAAATTTGTTTTTCTTGTATTATAGGTTTGGATACTTGCTTTTTCCCATTTATTGGGTTCTCTGCTTACATTCCATCGCCTTCGTATCCCATGGCTATTGTTATGTGATTATTTTTATCTGTTGGTGACTACTCCGTGTTCACTATGCTTATCTCAAGCGGTATTTTTTAGGTTAGTAATTTGATATTCAGCTATGCCTAAACTACTCATGGTGGCTTAAATATGTTGCTACTTTTATGGCCCTCGATTTGTTTTCTTTACTCTGATTTATCCTTGGGTAATCTCCTCTGTTGTTTACTCGGTTAGCCTTTGTGTTCTTGTGGTATTAAATTGACATGCTTGTTAACATTCTCCTTAGGAAAAAATATGTCCAGGTTTGTTTTCTTCCAGAACATACACTCTTGGTGCCATTTCTCATTTTTTTTTAAGACAGGTATGTGTCTCTCCTATTTTGTTGTCATCTCGTTCATGCTTTAATCAGCACCTCAATGCCAGGACCACCACTCCACATCCTGCACCCAGGAATGCATTGCTCTGCCTCCCTCTATCTTATCTGAGAATGGTCGGCATTCCTGGTGGAATTTCCGTGTGTGGTTTAGGTATTGTGTGTTCCATTTTCTCCATACTGTGAGGCTAGAAGTGGAAGTAGAGAGATCCTCTGAGGCAGTACTTCCCTCACACCCAGACAAGAGGGCCTTGGCAAGGTGCTCAGGAAGCCCACTTGTCCCAGGCAACAGCACGGTGTGTTGAGGAACACAGGGCGTCTCTGTCCTTCGGGATCTGGGACTCAGCTCTGGTGCCCGGGAACCTGCAATCCTGTACGTCTACTCCCCTAACCAACAGCATTCAGGCCTCTGGGAATTCTTCCTCTCTCTTTCCCCAGATCTGCAAAACCAAATGGGACTGTGTCTAAATGCCGTGAGGGTGTGTGGGCTGTGCTCCGGCCTATGTTGGAGATGGACACTCTTTGGGGTGCAAGGAGGATCTGACCACTGGAAGAGTGCAGGGAAAAAGGAATGAACTGGTGGAGTTGTGGGTCCTTTGTCTCCGATGGGGAGACTCCAGCAAGGTCTCACACTGAGTGGGGCTCCCAACAGCATTGGGACCCACTGTCCACTCTCATCACACTCCATGTGTGGCTCTGGAGATGTTCAGGGATGAATGCAGAGACACATTTGTCTCTGGCAGCTGAGAATATGTGTAGTGTCAGATGACTTCTGTCACCTTAAATCTTTATACGTGTGGGTCTGTGAGACATGAGAAAATAGTTACATTGATGCCTCCATGGACAGTGAGTGATAGGTTTGCAAATACTTTCATTTTTATAAAACATATGGATTTGTAAGTAAATATACTATAAATATTTACTTAGAAATTTTGTTTATTATTTTATGTTTGCTGATTATAAGTTGTATTTATCTCTTAATTTTAATAGGTAATGTTGATTATATTGAGGAAAAATATCTTTTTAGGAGTACATTTTGATTTTTAAATATTTTAACATTTATTTCTACTTATGTTTTGATAAAAACAAATTTGGTGATTAAAAACTTTAATTCAATGAAATCTCATTACTAAACCTTTAAATCAGGGTTTCTCGATGTTGACATGTTTTAGATATGAAAACCTACATATAGGATATAGAGATATTTTGGCTGGACAATTCTGTGTTGCAGAACTATCCTGTGCATTGCAGGATATTTGGCAGTTCCCTGGCCTCTGCCCACCAGATGCCAGAGCACCCACTTCCTGCCCCCAGCAGTGACAACAGAAACATCTCCAGACGCTGTCCAGGGTCCTCTAGAAGGCAAAACCACCCTGAGGGAGAACTGCTTTAGATTATGGCTGTCAAAAGAATGCACATCAGGTGAAAATCCTAATTTCAAAACATGTTCAGTTATTTCACTAAAATAACACAAAAATACACTTTCATGAATAAGTGTAGAATGATTTATGTAAATTTCATTACTGGCCTAAACCTCACTGACACATGCCCAGACTCATGCAGTCTACTGAGTCATCTTTGAGATTTCACCAGCCTTCAGTCATACAAAGGCTGAGGGTTTGCAAGCATCCTCGACTTTGCCTTTATGAAGGTGTATAATTAAGGTAGGTGATGGACCACACTCTATGTGATGATTAGTTACCTTGGCTTAATCTTTTAAACAGACAGCTCACAGGATGCAGTCCTCCACTGGGCAATGTGAGAAGCTGGCCGACCCCCGGTTCAGTAGCTTTGACTGTGAGTCCTGGGCTCTGCTTGCTCACCTTCTGTGTTCTTATAAGCCCTGAAACAATGTTATCACTGATTATTTGAGGCATATTCTAATATCATGGGAAGTTCTCCTGTGCTTTAAGATGGAGAGCACCAGGGATCCAGCAGTGTCCGTCCTGCCAGCCTCAGTCTCTTCCAGCAACCCCTTCAGCTGCCTGTGCTCAGGGCGGGGCTTGGCCACTTCTGCGCTGCTGCCTCCCAGGCGCTCCTGCCCCTTCAGAGGACGTGGTCTGATGTTGTTTCTCCTTGCTTTGTTTTGCTAATGTACTGCTGGTAGCTTTGACTGTTCATGATTTCCTCTTGCCCCTTTCTCCCACCTGGAAGAAACAAGAGAGTGCATTTCAGTGGGTTTTCCCATCTCTGAAGGGATGTCAGGCTTGTCGGGAGGGGCTTCTGTTCTAGGTGTTGGACTAAGTGATGGCTTTTACCCATTTGAGGATGATGGTGATGTCTACACTTCCTTCTCCTAAGTTCTAGAAGAAGGAAGACTTTGAAATCTGGTCTCATCCTCTGTTGTTACCCACAAGTTCTTGCTTTTAATTGGCAAAGTGTTAAAGATATCACTTTAAGTTGATTTTTAGTTAGTGATATTCTAAAAACTATTTAAAAATATCAAGTCTAGATTCTATCAATTTTTCTTGTGTCTATGATCTAATAATAGGTGAATAAGTAGATTGCAATACATTGCTATGGAATACTGGGTTCTAACAAAAATAATCTTATAGGAGACCATTTATTGACAAGGGAATTATCATGGTAAATTTATGAAGAAAAACAAGCTATAAAATGATACAGTAGCGTGACAACATTTTTGTAATGTTCTTTCTGTATTTGCATAAACAGTCATGTGCCACATAGTCACATTTGATGGACAGATTGCATATATGACGGTGTTCCTGGAAAATTATAATGAAGTTGAGAGATTACTATTGTCTAGTGCTTTGTGTTACAGTTGCCTACAGTATTCAGTACAGTAACAGGCTATACAGGTTTGCAGCTTAAGAGCAGTGGGTCATACCATATGGCATAGGTATGCAGTAGACTATGCTATCTAGGTTTGTATAAGTATATGGTATGATATTCTCAAAAGGAGAAACTTACCAAGCAACCCATTTCTCAGAATGTATTTCTATAGATGAGTGAGGTATGCCTGCATATGAAAGTCATACATTGACATGTTAACCCAAATCTTGGAGCAATGAGGTTGTAAGAGATTTTTTTTTTTAGTCTGAGTTATTCTATTTATTAAGTTTAATGCATTCAACATAAATTAGAAAAAAACTGGTAAAACAACACATGCCAAATGACATGGCTTTTTATGTGAATTTCAAAGTTCCACATTAACAACTTTGGCAGGTGGCCCCTGGTGGAACTAGTTCCCTGCTCCTGGTCTAACAGCCCCGATGGGGAGGACAAACTCACAATCAGAACTTTCCCTACCCCTATCCTTTGCTCTTTTGCATATTTCCCAGTGATGCAGAACGCTCTTCTCTCCGAGTTTGCTGCTGCACTGACACATGTCTCATGTTCACTGACTGACAGCCAAAGGACACACAGCAGCACCATTTCCAGGTGGATTTTTCCCTTCCCTGGCAGAAGAATTCAGTCACACCGTGGATTTCCAGGGCTACTTGAATTACCCAGATTGGTATTTATTCGCTTAGGGTTTATATCTCTGGTCTCCACATGTCCTTCCCAGTAGGAAACTGCTCAGATAATCACCCAGCTGTGAAGACTTCTCCCCAAAGGTCATAAGCTTTGGTCCCACCATCTGTAGGGAAACATGTGCTTCTCGTACTCTGAAAGGATTGTTCTTGGCTTTGAATTCCAGTACTTAGCACTTGTAAAATTGAGATAAAGCACATTGGCAGCTTTGGGACTTCTGTGAGCCAACCGCTAAGAATGGACTTTGGGAGGCTACATCCATTCTAGAGTTGCATTTGGTATTTTCTCTAAAAAGCCTTCACCACTCACCTGGGGGCTCTGAGGCATTTAAGCACTTCAGCTCAGTTTTTCAGCCCTGAGGTGAGACAGAAAAGCAAGCTTGCCCAAAGGATACAGGGAAGTCTGTGATCAGGCCCAGATTCAGAACCATAGGCTGAGGTGCTTGTTACTTGGGCTGAGCAGTCCTGCTCCCATACGTGGGTGCACCCAACAGCTTCAAATGTGTGCCTGAAAGTGAAGGCAGCATGCCAATGATTGGCAGTGCATCCAATTCACTCTTCAATTCCACATTTGGACTCAGTGCTTAGGGGATGGGCTTTAAAGCATATATTTTGGGGAATATACTATACATGCAATAAAATGCCCCATTCTTTGGCTTTGGACTTGACGAGTTTTGTCAGTTGTATATACCTGTGTATAATCACCACTCTGTACAAGACACTGAACATCATATCATCCAAGACAGTTTCCTGTGCCTCTGCCCAGTCAAGCATCCCCTGCCCCAACCCAAGGCAACCATGGTCTGACTCCTAACACCAAAAGATTACTTTTTTCACTTCTACAACTTCATGTGAATGGACTCATATGGTACGTGCTATATGAGTCCATTCTTCTCACTTTCTTTCACTCAGTGTGTCTGTAATATTTATGTATGTTGCGTGCATCATTAGTTATTTTTTATGGTTGAGTAGGAGTCCATGAGTATATCCACTTGAGAGATGTTTAGGTGGCTTGTCCTTTGGGTTGGTTATAAACAAGTCTACCTTGAGAATTTTGGTGCAAGAGTTCTTGCAGATATATGCTTTCATTTCTCTTGGGTAAATGTCTAATAGTGGAATTGCTGGGTTGATGTGGACTCAACTGTAGAAGAAACCAAATGAGTTGCTTTTGAAAATTAACATTTCCGGTAGACACAGCATCTCAGAGCTGAACGAAAATTTTGCTCCTTGGCCATTTGGTCCGACCTCATCATTTAAGATAAGGGCAATGGAGATGCCAAGGAGTCACCACTCTTTCATGGCTGTAGATCTAATAAATAGCTGAGGAAGAGCTGGACCCAGCCTTTCTGACTTCATGCTTCTTTACCAAGGAGCATTAGAAAACCCTATTTATTCCTGCTTGTGAGGTAGGAGTTATTTCTAAATGCAAATATGCATTTTCTTGCTTTGATCCACATAGTGAAGAAAATTGAATCCATGGTGACCTTACTGAATCCACACAGAACCTTATTATACATTGATTCATATGGTGTTATTGTATCATAGCTATAGACAGCTGTGGAGATTAGGTAAGTCTACACTGTCCTGAGAACATGTCTTAGAATTTAAATTTTCTCCAAATACATGGTATTGATTCGGCTTTACCTTTTGCTAAGAAAATGAATGTTGGTAACTTCTCACATAGTAATAATAATTCCATTTCCAAGAACATCTCCTAAGAACATAAATATGAATGTATGGGATATGTATGTAGAAAGATGTCTGCATTGCTTATAACAGCAAAAGAAAGGGCAAATTCAGTTATTATAGACCCACACAATGGGGTATCATGCAGTTATAAAAAATATCTACAAAATTGTAAATTGCAAATCATTGCAAAATTGTGTAAAACTACTTTTCTCTATAGTATGCTTAGAACACATCTGAAAGAGAAAAAGCAAAATAAGAATAATATAAACAAAACAGTGTATTAAAAGAGCTTTGCTGATGAAATGGAGGGTGATCTTTATGCTCTAACTTCTCTGTTCTTTCTAACCCAATTGGCACATGCTTACTGGATGCCCTTTTTGAAGCCAGCACTGTCAGTGCAGTGACTAAAGCAGACAGAGATTTGACTCCATGGAGTTTACATTCTAGTTGCGGGGCTGCTGAGACAGCCAATAGCCAGTCAATAAGTAACACACATTGTATAATTAGATGAGGACAAGAGCTAAGGAGAAAAAGTAAGCAAAGCAGAGGGATTTGGAGGGCTGAGGGGGTGGGCATAGGAGTTACTATTGTGAATAAAACCGTCAGAAAAAGCCTCACTGAGAAGGTAACATTCCCACCAGAATATGAAGAGAGAGGGCATGACCTCTATGGAGATTTGGGGGAAGAGTGTTCTCAACAGGGGTACAGCATGTACAGGAACTCAGGTGTCTGGCACGTCTGAGGAGCCAAATGCTGAAGCATGTGAGTGGGTGCAACGAGAAGGAGGCAAAGTCAGGGCAGAACTCCCATATTGCAGGTCCACTGTGACATCCGTTCTGAGGAAAACTAACACTCCTGCGTAATGTGGGCAGAGGAGTCACATGGAGCAACCTTGTCTCTGGGATCCCTTTGGCTTCTGTGTGGAACAGGGATGTGGGTGGACGAGCCTTGGGGTGCCAAGGGGACCAGGCAGGATACCGTAGATGCAACCCAGGCAGAACATGTTGGAGGCCCCGGTAGAGGTAGCAGTGACCCAGTTCTGGTAGGTTTTGAAGGCAGAGTCAATACATTGTGTTGTTGGATTGGATGTGAGGTGTGAGAAAGAGAAGAGTCAGGGATGACTGAGATTTTTGAAGTGAGCTACAGAAAGAATGAGAAGGTGACAATTAAGGCAGAGAAGTTACAGAGTAAGGGAGAGCTGGGGAGTTTCCTTTGCACATGTTAAGTTTAGATGCCCAGTAGACATCCAAGTGGGGTTCTCGCTGGTCAGGTTCACAAGCCTTGGGTTCAAGGGAGAGGTGCACGCTAGAGATAGGATTGTGGGAGTTATTAATGTACAGACATTTTTTAAAATGCTGAGACTGAATGACATCACCTGGAGAGTGAAAATAGTTAGAAAAGAGAAACTGATTATGGAGGGAAAAAGGAAAACCAACAGAACAACTGAGAAGGAGAAAGAAAAGACTAGAAGCCACAGATTAGAAGTGCTGAGGAGCAGGCATGACTCACTGTGCTGGCTCATGCCAACAGGCCAAGAAGGTGACGACAGGGCTCTGGCTGTGGATTTAATAGCATAGATGTCATCAGCAAAAGACTAATTTGTCTGCAGTGTCTAAAACTGTGTCTGGAGCTCCAGAAGTATGACATGATTGATTGAGTGGCAGGGGCATCTCAAGTTGACTTGAATATCCTTTGTTGGAGCATGCTCAAGGGAAAATGGGAAGATAAAGTGAGATTTCTTTTAAAGGACAGCAAGGAAATGAGGTGGCACTTGTAGGGGAATATAGGGCTAAGCAGGGTTTTCTCAAGATAAGAGAAAGCACCAGATGTTTGCATGATGATGGGAGTGATTCAGTAGAAAGAAAAAAGTAAAAATATTCTACAAATAACCATAACAAATGACCAAACATATTGTTGCCAAGGACATGATATCTTGATTGACGCAAGGAAAAAAGTAACCTCAACAGGTCAAGTCCTGAGTGTGAGCCTGTCACCAGCATGGAGTTAGAAGTACAGTTTCTGGAACTCTGAGCCTGATTCTGCCTCCAAGTTGTTGTTGTTGAAGGTGGATGAGTCATTTTGCCTTTTCATCTCCCTTTTCTTACCTGTGCAATGAAGGGTTGAGATCAGACTCCCCCAATCGCACGCCTCACGATAACTTACTGAGGACCACCACAGGCTGTCAGCTTCTCTCTCTTGGTGTGCAAGCCAGATCCAAGTAATGCAAGTCCCTCATTCTACTCTAACTTCATGAGCCAAGCTCAGATCCCCCGCAGGAAAAGAATTCAAAGCCTTCTTTGCTCAGACAGGAGACAGATTCTTGGAAATAGTCATGTCTTACCCAATATCTTGAGGAAATTTTCATAAAAGCCTAGGATCAACATCATATGAAACATAGCCATCAACTTTTGAGCCCTAAAGGGAATTCAGACTAGAGTGAGGTCACATGAATGTCTAACTTCTGAGTGAAGAATCATGTGAGATTTCAAAGGGCTCTTATTTTGGAGTTTTCAGGACTTTCCCCAAGAAATTGTCATGGTTGGTGTGTGCTCTAGTAAGAACAGGAGAAGATGAAATCCGGGGGTGAAGGACGGGGGGGGGAGTCTAAGAAGCTAATTATCCTCTGTGTGGAATGAAACCCCATGAAAAGGAGCACTCCTGTTACATCTTTTATTGTGTTATTTAGCATATTCCATATGTTACTAAATAATTTTGCTTTACTAATTTATTCATAGCTACATAATCTTGAACAAATCACTTATCCTCTTTGAGAATCATTTTACCTCTGAAATGGGCATACTATGACTATTCCATGGGGTTGTAGAGAGGATTAAAATTTGAGTCTTTCAATAAACATTTATCATTCTATGTGCTGTTTTTATTCATGCAAAATGGAAATTTTTAGATGTAGTGAAACCATAAGTGTTGGCTGAGAACCAGGAACAAAAGGAACCAAATGGAAGCCCCACATTCAGGTTGAATCTAGAGAGCCACACTGGCTACAGGTGCAGAATTCATCAGCAGAACATGGCTCTGGGGGCATCCTTGCAAAAGTCTCTGTCTTCTGGTGTGGGGCAAGATATGTGTTCCTCTGGGCATTAAGCTCAGAATCACTGATACAGTTTGGAGGTCTCCACCAAACCTTATTTTGCATTGTAATCCCCAGTGTTGGAGGTGGGGTCTGGTGGGAGCTAATTGGATCATGGGGACAGATTTCTCATGGATGGTTTAACACCATCCTCTTGGGCTGTCCTTGTGGTAGTGAGTGAGTTCTTGTGAGATCTATTTGTTTAAAAGTGTGCGGCACCTCCCCGCTGGCTTTCTTGCTCCTGCTCTCACTATGTGATACATAGCCTTCCCCTTTGCCTTCACTATGATTGTAAGTTTCCTAAGGCCTCACCAGGAGCCAAGCAGATGCTGGCACCATGTTTTCTGTACAGCTGCAGAACTGTGAGCCAATTAAATCTCTTTTCTTTATGAATTACCAGTTTCGGATATTTCTTTACAGCAATGCAAGAACAGCCTAACACAATCACCCTCCTCTCCCTGATGGTGGCTGGTGAGGAGACTCATTTGCTGGAGTAGTCCAGTTACCCTCCCACAGCTATCATTTGAGGAGGGAAACACATTTTCTCAGGACTCCCTTAATCCCCCGTGTCAATCCAACTCTCTGGCACTTTTGCCTAGACTTTGGGTCAAGTGGAAAAAAATGAGCAGCTTTTCTGACGGTAAAACTGATATTTCTTTATCCTAGGAATTTGTTTTGGTGCAAAGATTATAATGCGGAAGTCTAAGACTCAAAAATCAGTTAAAAAATAGTTAACACATATTTTAAAGGTGCTTTACAATGACTTTGCAAATATGTATTTTAAATATACAACTTCTTTCTGACTTCCATCATGTTTACATTAAAAGTGCTCCAGGAATTGATCAACTTCAAGTCCAGCCAACTCCAGTTCAATCTACTCTGACATCAAATTTCTAGAGAAACTGGGCATTTCTAACAAAAAGTATTTTTAAGAGCTTAGATAAATAGTAGTAGGTAATTTCTAGATCCCTGCTTTATGAATGGGGGCTAACAGGCAGAACAAATTTCTGCTGCTTTCTCTGAGCTCTCTTCTTTTACACATTTTTTCAGTATTCAGGAATTTCCTAAATGGCTTTAAGGATCAAGTGATCCTTTTCTAGACGGGAAAGAAGAATGGAGCCTCACTCTGTGTAATCTCTGTCCTGCTTCTTAGAGAGAGCATTGGGGACATTTTCATTCCTTCAAAGTTCCCCACCCTTTCCAAGAGTGCATACTCTTTTGCTTGATACCCTGCCAGGTGACTTGGCTTAAAAACAGGTTATCTCATTCATCAACTTAACAAACAGTTGCTGAGCATATCCTATGAGCTGGGAACCATGCTAGAACAAAAAATAAAATGGAGCCTCTGCCTTTATACAACATATCCCATGGTCAAGGCAACCTGCAGTTATGACACAATGTGTCACGTTAAGGGTGAGTTTGGGGACTGAGGAAAATTGGAGGATGCCCCAAACTCAGCCCTGGAGAATTAAAGGCGGCATCCTAGAGAGAGTGATATTGAACTTGAAACCTAAGGGACAGGCGGGAGTTAGCAAGGGAATAAGAGTGAGAGTTATTAATGTATAGATGTTTTCTAAAGTGCTGCAGCTGAATGACATCACCTGGAGAGTGAGAATAGTTAGAAAAGAGAAGCTGATTATGGAGGGAAAAGGGAAAACCAACAGAACAACTGAGAAGGGGAAGGGAAAGACTAGAAGCCAAGGATCAGAAGTGGAGTGGGGAAGAGGAGTGGGGGAAAGTGCTCATCAGGAGGAGGGGACACTGTGTGCAAAGGCATTAGGTGAGAGAACAGCCAAGTGCATGCTGGCAACTGAAAGGAGCCTGTGGTGTGGCTGCTGTGGTATCTGATTAAAGAACATCCAGGCAGGAAGCTGGAAAGGTGATAGGGACAAACCTTAGGAGCCCCAGACACCAGATTAGGGAAACTGGACTTTATCCTAAGGTAATAATAGAAAGTCACAAAGAGGAATAAAGAAGGGTGTGGTCACCTTAATTCAGGCAAAAGTTGGGAGTAGCTTCACCGAGGGGTGGTGGTGGCAGAAATGATGATGAAGGAAAGTGACCAATTCAAGAAATAGAAAATTGAATTGCCGGAGTTGGGGAATGAATTGATTGGATTGAGGTCTTGAATATTGGGGTGCGTTCATATAAAGGCGAGCAGTTTTAAGGCCCAAGATACTGAGTGTTGATGACCATTTTGAGTGGAAGGTACCTGTGGTCACAAACACTGCCTCAGTGGATGACAAAAGGGGTTGTGTTGTCTTATTTGCACTCACAAGCAAGCATTCATGGCTATTAATTAAATTAACGAACAAGTAAATAAGCAAATGAATGGATGCATCCAGGTGCATGCAGTCCACCGACAGTTTTATGTGATGAACATAGAGACGGAGCAAGGCTGGCATGCCAACGGGGGACCCAGCAATGTGTCAGAGAGAAGCCATGAGAGTGGATGTCACCAGAAGGGGACTGTGAGGAGGAAAGGACACTGAGGTCAGGAACTTAACCAGACAGGCACTGAAGAAGCAAACAGAGGAAGAGAGCTCGTGAAGGAGGAGAGAGGTGGGAGGAGAGCCAGGAGTCAGATAACCCCAAATGCTACAGAGACACCGGTGAAGGCAGAACTGAGATGGGGCCCTGAGGTTTTGTAACAAGGAGATTATTGATGATCTCTGTGCAAATAGCTACAGCAAGGCAACAGAATCTTGTTCTTTCAATCTGTCCCTTTGTCCATAAGCATGGACAGTGAGTGACAATCTGTGAGTAGAAACCAAGTGAAAGGAGTAGCCAGTGCAGGCTGTTAGTGCACTACTCTTTAGAGGAGAACAAGGCAGAGCCTGTGAGAGAAAAATATCTTTGTCTCTTGTCTCTTTGGCTCAAGGTAATGTAATTGCCTCAGACTTCCCAGGGAAGCAAGTGGCTCCCACGTTCCTAAGCAAAGGCCGAGCCATAGAACAAGGGCAGAGGCCGCCACTGGGAATGTTTGTGTTGTTAATTTTTTGTAGTTGAATCATATCGGGAAAATTGTTTCCAAGTTGCTCAAACATGGATAGAGAAGATAGTGTTTTGCTGGAAGTTGGCATTTTTCCCTGATGACATCACATGCTTTGTGTCACCAGTTAAGGCATCATCAATAAAGCAAGTGGTCAACCCTATGCAACCACAAAAATATGCTTCTCTTCAAAAGATAATAATAAAAGATGTAGAAACAAAATTCGTTCAACAGGGAGACTCGTCGGTGAACTTAACCATCTAGTCACCATATACCAAGGGCACGTCTTAAAAACAGGACAGGAAAGAAAACAAAACAGGATAGAAAACAAAAGAAAAAACAGCTCTGCTCTTAACCAACATTTATCATTTAGCCTAAATGGGTTTTAAGAAAATACTGAAAGAGATTAGCTCTAGAGAGGTGAAATGCAAATGCAGGAGGAAAACAATCCAGGGTTAGGAATGATACCATATGTCCAAATTAGAAACATTTCCAAAAACCATTCTCCTGTGACTTCCTAGATTTCTTTGTTTCTGACCTGCATGAGAGAATGTTTTCTTAAGAGCAAACATGTAAAATGAAACAGGAATGACTATTGGCTGACCACGAGATTTTCTCCCAACAAGTACATGCACTGGGACTCGAGATTTCTTCAACTAAACCCGAGTGCAACACCATGAGATCATGAAGACAATAAAACATTTGCTGCATGCTAACTATGCCAGATCTCACTTTTCCAGAGATATGAGCATGGAATAAAAAGAGAAAAATAAGCAAATGTTGAGATGGAACTTTGCATTCTGTGTGCAAAGCAGAAAACCCAAATAGTGCAGGGAGGGTGGAAAATCACAGGGCCTATGGGGTTGAGAGCAAGATGGCAGCACAGGGAGCCACTCAAGCACATTTTTCTGCTTGATGTTACACTAGCCTGATACACACCAGTCACTGGTGACTAGTGGCCACTAGTAAGCACAAACATTTTTTCTGGAATTTACTTCCCCAAATTAATATTTTTTAAATGCTTTATTTTTTGGCGTCCATGATGTCATGATGTCTTCATTTTGCTCCAATCTTACTGGCCACTCCTTCTCATCTCCCTTGCTGTCCTCTACCTCTCTTTGTCTTCCAAGTACAGAATACAAAATGCCACATTCTCCTTTTGTTCTAAACATGCTTTCTGGCTGACCTCGTCCACTCCATTGGTTTTTAGACATCATGTAAAAGTTGACAAATTCTCAACTCATGTTTCTGAGATTACCTCTTCCTAGGCTTCAGCTGCCTTATATGACAAAATGTGGTGGTTATTCTTGAGATACCTTTGATGTCAGTAAATCCTACTCGCTTTATCTTCCAAATAGATGTGAAGCGGGCCGGTGCGTCTGCACCACTGACCCAAGACATCATCATCTCTCCCTTGGGTGACGGAGTGGATTCTGCTTCTGCTTCTTGCTCCTCTACAATCTAATCACCCCTCTCAACATTCAGAGTAAAGTTTTGAAAATAGCAATCAGTCTAGAATCCACCGATGGCTTCCCATAGAATATAACACAAATTCTAACCCCTCTCCCCTTGGGATACGGGTCTCCCTCTGAACATCCATTCCCTGACTCCCACCCTCTATGTTCAGCAACACTTGCTTGCTCTCAGGCCTGAAACACGACTTGCTTATTGCAGCCTTAGGGCCTTTGCACAAACAACACTTTCTGTTTGCCATGATCCCCCAATCTGTGCCCTCCTAGCTCATTTTGTGTCATTTAGAATCAGCTTAGAGATGACCTTCACAGACAGCCCTTCTCCAGCAGTCCTCTCTATCATGTCTCCTGTTTCTGGCCTGCCTAAGAGAATACAGGCCAGATTCTCTCTGCAACCTCGGCTTTTCCCTTGCCTAGCTGTATTCTGGCTTGCTATTACATATCTACACAGACACGTACTGTCCATGAAGAGGTGCTTCTTCTGACTGTCAGAATATAGGATAGCTCTTAGTGCACGGAGGGCAACCCTATTAATATTTGCTGAGTGATTGACTGGCTCAATGAACAACTCATGCATCTCTTATGGATCCTGCTTTCCAGGGTTTACCCAGGTAAGAGTTAAAGATCTGGCCATAATTCAGTATGACTGCCAAAATTCCAAGAAGTTAAAATAAGGATCAAATTATAGTTGAAGGTGCTTTCCCTAATTTAATGAATGAGTCTCAGATTTGTTTTTCTGGAAATCTTACAGCAGAAGTCATTCCAAATTTCAAATTAACCTCATCTTTTATTTGCCCTGCCATTCCACCTCTCACCTCGTGCATATGACAGTCAGGAGAAATCCAGCAATTCTGAAGCTGACTTTCTCTCTTCATTACTCATAGAAGTGATGAATAAAGATGATTTTGATAAAAAAATGACAGAGCATAGAGCAGCAATTTATATCCCCCAAACACCGTTATTATCTATTTGACTGAATTCAACCTTTAATATTTTAAAATTGAAATTCATTAAACAGTGGTGATAGAGAGCAGGTCGGTGCATGCCTGAGGCAGAAGTGGCTGAAGATTGACTGCCAAGGAGCAAAAATGCTTTGTGAGGTTGCGGAAATGCCTTTACTGGGGCAGTGGTTACATGGGTGTATGCATTTGTCAAAGCTCATCAAACTACACTTATATTTATTTTATGCAAAGTATACCTCTATGAAGGTGATTTAAAAATCCATGAGAATTATTCTATGCCAAGCGTTCTGCTAAATTTCTTCTGCTTAGTATTCTAATATCCCTGAAGTGGTGTGCTATAAACTATGAATTCGAACAGAGTTGCTCTGCTACAGTCATGATCTTAATCGTATGCAAAACCCTTACCTGAGAAGTCATTTTTTTCTATTTGAGTGGAAAAAAAAATTCTTTATTTTAATCCAGATGTATAATGGTCACCTGAAATATTTTTACTGAACAAATTATCTCTCTTACTATGGGTTCCCTCAAAAGCAGATTCAAACAAGGATTGGGGTGCAGTAGTTAATTTGGGAGGTGGTCCCAGTAAGCCGCTCTGGTGGGGAGTGGGAACTGAGACAGGACGGGGAAGGAAGTCAGGCCAGGTGTGTGAATGATCAGCTGGCCATGCTCAGGACGTGGGGCTCAGACTGACCAGGTACTGTGGGAGATGGCATAGAAGATGCCTCAGTGTTGTCCCACCTGAGGGAGGAGACTGTCGTGACGCTTATCCAGACTCTGGTGTCATTGGTTGGAGTCTGCTCCTGGGGCATTAATTCCACTGACCTTTCCTCTTGTTTAGCTCATGTACTATGCCCGCTTTAGACCAGAAAAACCCGTCAGGCAGTGTCACAGATGCTTGCACTGAGAAGCTGTTGGGTTGGGGTGCAGGAAAACAGCGAGTGATAAGAGGGTATGGAGGTCCACAGCAGAGGCTGCTAAATATCATGGCTTGTACAGGAAAAGTCCATCTAAGCTTTCTTGTTTTGTTCTTTGTGATTTGAGTGGTTTTCGTTTTGTTTTGTTTTTCTTCCTCTACTGTAACTTTAGATTGATATTTTGTAGCCCTTTTGTTAGCTCTAAATTCAAACACCAAGATTAATCACCACTAAAGCTAATGACTTAGACTATTTACATTTATAAAATCCTCATGTATACACGAGAATGCCGTTCCAATTCACTGAGCCCTTATTTTGTACCAGATATGAAACTTATGTTCTTTTTTGGCTTGATTGTCAAAACAACTTGAGATTGAGGATGATGATGTTTATCCCCACTCTACCGTTGAAGAAACTAGGACTTTGGAAGGCTAAGTAATTGCCTAGGTTCTAGAATTGGCAAACAGGGCTGGAGCCCAAAGCCCAAGCTCTTTCATTGGTCTCTACAGCTGCTCTAGATCTAGCTCTAAGCGCAGTGCTTATTCGCCAGTGGGCATCTCTCCATCTCAGAATCAGAGCATCTGAGATAACAAAAAGAATAAAAAAACGCTATTGGTGGGCATAGAGAACAAAGAGACATGAAGTGTTTAGAGACACAAAGCGTGTGAATAGCTTATGTAAATCACATAAAGGTGCTCACCAAATGTCTACAAAAGAAAATCCCCTTTTCCCCAATAATGCCATAAAAAAGGAAATAGTCCTCAGAAAGACCCATTACAATAAGGGTTACTTTGTAGCATTCATAGTTGCAAAGTATGTAATTAAATGTTGCTGTGTTCAGGGTCTCAGATGGCAGGGCCTGAGGATATGAGTGTGGCACTGACTGTATACCCTGCAGACAGCTGAGTATCCCAGCCAGTGGGCACTCACAGAATGTACTCTCTGACCATCCTCCCGCATCCAACACTGGAGACCAACCCACCCATTGTCACACTTTGTGCTCACTGGCCCCCATGGCACCATAATGTCTTTAGTTTTTCTCCACTCTATCTACCAATGAATATTACGATTAAAAATAGGACTTGATGACTGACTTTGTAACAGAGAGGTGTCTGGGGGATAATTCCTTCTTGCTATAAGGCCTCTCCTTTCTTCTCAGTCACACCCTTTGCAGTGACTCTCTCTATCGTGAACCGAGGACGAACTCGCCTCCTTCCTTGACTCACTTCCCCCTCCCTATTTGCATTTCCTGGGATCACACAAATAAACCATTTACACTCAGATCCTTGTCTCAGAGTTGGCTTCTTGGGGGGACCCACTCTAAGACGGTATATCACCACCACAAATTGGGGGTACTGTGACCTGACTCCACAAACAGATGTTTAAGTTCCTGAGGGCAGAGAGGGGGTTGAAAGGTTCACACCATCCACACTGAGCCTAGAGCATCATACATAGAGCCACAAGTACCCTGCAATTTTATAAGAAGTTATATGATGTTAACATTTTACCTTTTGGGGTTAAGGCAGCAGCGCTAAAGAGCAGCTGCAGGAACCAGCAAGCCAAGCCTGCCCTGTGCATTAGTGAACTGCGGCACGGTGCTCAGTGACAATCCCATTCAGGCCTAAACTGCATCCTAGGTGGGTGGTGCGGAAATGACCCAGGAAAGGGAGAGAGTCCTGGAATGATATTGTTAAACTACCAGTGGGTAGCTTTGCACTGCCATTCACCGTTTATTGCCTTTCTCTCTGCACAGCTTGCTGGGAAATCAAGTCCAAACTTGGTGACTTGCCTCTAGCAAAGTATTGACTTGATTTCCATCTGTTATTGTTTTATTTTTCACATCACTTCCAACACTGCTGCCTTTCTCCTTCATCCTTCCGACTCCATCCACTTTTTATATTTATTTTTATCTTGTCATGTGTTTATCCTATACGTACTGCAAATCATGTTTAGGAAAGAGGCAATAAGATCAAAGGAGCCCCGTTCTTGCCTGTTACCAGTGAGGACACTCGTGCTGGAGAGAGGAAGAGCTAATGCCAGGTCCCAGAGCTGATGAGGAGCAGGGTCAGGATTAGGTTTGGGGTCGCTCTCCCACACGTCATAGGACTTCCTTTCGCTGTGGTGTGCAAGGGTTCATTTTCTGCCCATTTGGAAATTTAGTCTCATCTAGGCAGGGATTTGTGCCTGAGAACATGTGCGGGAAATGGCATTCTTTTGCATGCAACTAAGTGTTAGAACAATTAGGGTGGCCTGCAATTTTAAGGTCAGCTTTCTTTTGAGAACCTAATGATTTCCAGCTGTTGTCCCTGAATACCCAGCCTCTGGGAAACCACAGATTGATGGAACCTGGGCTTCAAGTTCTCAGCACTTGGCATCTCTCAAAGGAGAGATGCCCGAAATAACCACCCTTCCACAAGACAGAGGCACTTAGGGACATTTCAACACAGGGAGTGCTGCCTATGACTCATAATCAGGATGAAAAAAAACTGTGTCTAATAAGGATTGATTCTCCTGTCAGTTCTTTTTGTTTCCTCAAAGCCATTTCAGTAACACTGACAATTCCACCTGTGCCACTTAATGAGTATGTCCCGTAATTCTGTTCTCTACCCTAGGAAGCTACCTTCTTGTTCACATCACTTGTAGCCTTCTTTCCAAGGGTTCTGACATTTCAACAGGTTTTAAATATTTCTTAATGTCCATCATTATTTTTTCTAAATCTCTTTCTCTTTTTTTTAATCCGTGTGGGCTGACATCATCAAAGGACCTATTGGTTTTCACACTGATAAATTAGACTTGAAAGTGATATTGCCTCCTTGGTTTGGAGTTTGCCTGACTATAAAACTGGAAGGAATCAGGGGTTAGGTTGCAAACAGAGAAAGGCATTAGGGCTTATTCTTGGGAGTGGGGGGAAGTGGTCAGCCCTTGGTTTCTGCCAAGGGGATGGAGGGATCCAATCTGAAATTTCTATAAGTCATATTGACAGCTCTGAGGTAGACAGAATGACTGGCAGGCTCAGATGGAAGCAAAGAAGTCTGTAGGGATGTCCACGCACAAGGAAAGGACAGTGGTAGGAGGGAGGAGTAGCAGGAGGGGAGAAAGATGCATTCAGATTCCGGCATGCCTCAGCATGCAACCTGTCAGGACTGACGAACACAAAGACGAGTTACTTCCTAATCAAATCACAGAACACAACCAGCCCAGTCTCATTTCGTGGAGCTGGGCACTGACAGGGAGCAAGAAAGAAAGACAGGAAAGAGAGAGGGAGGGAACGGGGAGAGGAAGCATAAAGAGAAGAAGAGGAGGAGAGAGAAGGAGGAAGAAAAAAAGAGAGGACAGGAGAGGACAGAAGGAAGAAAGAGAGAGGGAGAAGAAGAAGGGCAGGAAGAGAAACGAGTGAGGGAGGTGGGGAGAGAACATCACAGGATCCTGGATTTTGGAGACCAGCGAGTCCAAAACACTGCTCGGAGACAGAGAGGTCTGGAGGCTTGCTCACTCCGCGGCTCAGAGGCGCACTCATGATTCAGGACTAGATCAGATCTGTATTTCACTAAAGCCCCGTAGCTCATGTTCCCCAGCGGCTTGCTTGGACCAAAATGAAAATGAGTTGTGCCTCCCGGGACCATGCATGGCTAAAGGAAGAGAAGGGGACCTGCCAGGGCAGGTGTTGGAAGGCAGAGGGAAAGGAGCTTGAACTGAAAGCACACTCATGAAGCGTTCTGTGCAGAATCCTGGTCTGGGAGGATACCAAGAACAATCAAGCCAGGAATAAAAGCCATGCTTCCTCCTCTACTCTCCCTGCTCGCAGCAGGAACCCACATCAGTTGAGACTCTGCCATCTGCAAACCACCAGAGGCCAGAGATTCACACACATTCATTTTTCTGCCCATTTATAAAATCAGAAAAGTGAGGTCCTGAGAGGTTCAGTAACTTTCTCTCAGGCCTGTGGGTGAGTGTGAAAGCCAGATCTTTAAGAAAGGTGAAACCCATGTGTGGAAGGGACTCAGACCAGGGGAAACCTGCAGGCAGAATCGGACTGGGTATCCTGCTGTTGAGCGACCTTCTTCAGTTCTGTCTGGGATTTCAGGGCCCAAGTTTGACTTGCAGTATTTGAGCTGTGCTAAAGAGAGGATTCAAATGGCCTGTGAAAAGTGAAGGCACCACATTTCAAACCCTACTGCTTGGCTGGGCAATTGTGGGTGAGATTTTAATACAAACAGTACAATCACCACATACTCCTGAAGAAAAGAGCACCCAGTGTCATCAGGGAGGGGAAGCTTAAGGCATCCACAAACCTCCCTCCTGTGACATAAGCCGACCCCGTGAAGCAGGGTTTTTGTAAGTGTTGGAACCTCGAAGGAGAGAGGATCATGTGGCTCATTCTACATGGAGCAGAACATGGCCACTGAGAGCCCCCAACAAACACAGAGACCTGCCAGGGTTGGAGGGTGCTGTGTTTTTGATTCAACCTGACTCCACAGTAAGGATTTTCAATGCTTCACCCTCGCCTTGGATGTATGACCTCAACATAGTCAGGAATGGTCCCTTACCCACCATTAGACAAAAGTCACTAAGTGTGATCCTCTTGGATAGTTGGGCAAATCTACTTCATTCAAAAACTTCCCAGCTTCTTCTCAATACCTTGTGCTATGTGGTGGTCCAGGTGGCTCTAGGACAAATCATATGACCATAAAGCCTGACTCAGCCAATACTCTCCCCCCTCGAATGATGTCCTAGGCACAGAGAGTCCACTCTCCCCCATGGGGCCTGAGCACAGAGTTTGCCCCTTCCCCCTGAGGCCTGGGCAGAGTCTGTCCTTCTCCCATACCTATTGTCCTCACCCTCAGGTGGGCACACTAATTTTACCAGCCTCATAGAGCTACGGTGATATTTAAATGAACTGGATATGTAAATCCAGAACAGTGCCCATCACTTAGGGGAGCGATGCCAGTTTCAGAGTTTGTGTAGATTACTACCGTAATCACTTAGGAGTAGTGGCCTGGCTTTGAACAATGGAATCTGAAGTCAGGGACAGCTTAGATCAGGTCTGCCATTAAACTTATTTCCTGGGATGAGTTTACTTTCTTTTCATCTACAAGTGTTTTGTTGCTGTGTTAACTCGATTACATGGAGGCCACAAGAGATTTTTTTAGGCCCTAATGTCTGAACCCAGAATCCTTTTAAAGCTTCCAGTTTCTCCAGAATGTAAAAGTTTCTTGAAAAGTCTGGGGGAAGATTTCGGAAATAGGAAAAAAATTGAAAAACTGCACACAGCTGCAACCACTCCACTAGAAATGGAGGAAGAACTGATAGAGTGCTTTTTAAGTGAAACAGGCTCATAAAAACATCCTGCATGCCCATGTGGTACTCGGAGCCTGGTGTGACCCAGAATAGAGACTAGCAGTGCAGAGAAATATTCAGGCTTGTCTGCAGAAGTTAACAGGGCAGAGGTGGGGGAAATTCAGAATGTTCTTCCCAAAGTTGGCTACTTGGCTCCATGTGGGGATGGCACCTACATGTAGCCTCACCAAGCCCTGTTGAATGTGATGGGGTCAGGGGGATTACCATGAACAGGGCTGGGTGACATCAGATTTGACTGTTTTGTGTGATATTGAGCAAGTCAGTGAAGCAGTCAGTCAGAACTCTGACTTGAGTGGCCCACTCAGTTGTGTTTTCTGCCTCGAGAGAGATGTGGGCATCTTTTGCACTGGAGTTTTGGGAAGGGCGGAGCTGTATCTGTTGCGGTGAGGGGCAGTCATCACTGATGCAAAGCAGAAAAAATGGTCAGGCAGCTGGAAAGAGCCAGGGCAGATGCTGGAGATTAGCAAGAGGCATGGTGGACAGGTCAAGATGGAGATGATCAACTACTAAGGCAGCATAGAAAGGGCTGGGCGAAGGCAGAGTCAGCTGCAAGAACTGCTATGGCTTGGCAAACAACTCCAGTAAGCTAAAGCCACAGGCAAGGGAGAATCTGAGGTCAAGCGCTAAGACAGCACCATGGATAGCTCTCCTGGGTACAGCAGATTGAAGTAATGTGTTAAGAAGGATTCTGAGGCTGTGACTGAGCCAAGAAGGCAAGACTGCTATGACTGAATAATGATGCCTGCCGTGGACATGTGAGGGGATGTGGTGGAAGGTTTGCAGTGTGCTGGTCTGTCCCGATGTAGGCTGAGTCTTGATCCACCAGAAGGCTTTCTGTACATCAGCCAGTTTGCATGGTGAAGATTTGGGTCTCGGAATTCTCCTGTATGCTTATGGTTCTTACTATCAACTTGTTTCCTTGGTAACCCACTCCTGCTGTCTTGATGATGGCTTCCTGGGGTCAGGAGAGGTTCCTGAGAGCTGGACTTTTGTCTGGGGCCTTGACCCCACTTTTCCTGATGAATGACCTTTAGAGGTGGCTCCAGGGATTGCTTCCTACACCTGAGTAACCATGACAACCTCTCTAATTTCAGAGCTCAACCATAGACACCTAGACAATAATTCTGGGCAACTTTCTGTCTTATACAGGTCTGAGGACTAGAGAGCAGAGTGGACACATGGCTCACCGTGTAGAAATGTCATGTTGTAAAGACCTTCTATGACCTCCAGGACCTTGTATGGGTACCCCTACCATGGGCATGCAGCCTGGGGATGTGTACTGCGTGTCAAATATTTTTCTGAACCACAGCCATGGTGTTTTTGGCTCCAGCACACATCACAGGAAGACTTCTGGCCAGGGCAACGTGACACAAACACATTCAGAGCAGTCTGTTTCTGGAGAAGGTTTATCTCCTTGGCTCTGAAACACTCCCAACCTTTCAGCCTCTAAAAGCATTTATAAGCAGGATGTAGATGATTTTCCACCATTTCTGGAAAGACTCTTTCTCCTCTTCTCCAACAGTTGCCACTATCAATACTGATGGGAAACTTTCCAGCCTAGGCTAGGGACCTTGCTTTCTTTTCCTGCCATCACCTTGTTCTTAGCCCACAGCATCCTAAGACAGATGATTTTCTTGGCCATCCCAAGTAAACATAGTGAGAGGAAAACTGGATTTTTTTTGAGGACCCATTCCTTCAACCCTTGTCTATAACAATATACTCTGGAGACCCTAACCCTACCTTTGGGGGCTGAGGACTAACTGGGAGCATTGCATAAGGCAACATGTGCTTTCAGTCTGTCCTGCCCTTGTGTCATTTCTTCACCTTTAACTGCCTGATTCATTGTAGTGCTCGGGGCTTTCTGCTGGTAGCTGGGAAAGTAGCTACTAAATGTTCACACTTAGATGCTCTTGACAGAAAAGTGTAACATCTCCCAGGACTTTGGATTCTGAAGAGGAACTTGATAAAAACTAAATGACTGTTAGTAAGTATTCCAGTTCAATGGCACTTGACCATAAGAAGGTTCCCATGCTCCTGTCAAATTACACATGTAAAGGCTGCAGTCACACTCTGTGGATCTGGAAACTCCAAGCATCCTGTTCACTGAGCATCTCCACTGTCTGAGCCCCTGGTCAAGGCTCACCCTTTCATCCAATAATCTTAAAACTCCGCTGAGGCAGAAGCCATTATCATTATTTTTCAGATGAAATAAGTGCACCCTAGTGGACTTAAATGACTTCTGCACAGTCACACAGCTACTGGGTGCAGAATTAGAGCTCACACTCAAGTTTCTGATGGAAACATCAGTGATGACTCTATCTTGCAATAATAGTGGCAATGAACTCTCACCCAGAGCCACTTCTGTGCAGGTCGCTCCCTGCCCTGTACCCCGTCTTTCTCCCCAGCTCTCCCTGTCCTCCACAGGGGAGACTGGTAAGAGTTAAGC
This sequence comes from Mandrillus leucophaeus, assembly GCF_000951045.1. Classification (NCBI taxonomy): domain Eukaryota; kingdom Metazoa; phylum Chordata; class Mammalia; order Primates; family Cercopithecidae; genus Mandrillus; species Mandrillus leucophaeus. The sequence continues at coordinate 498,359 of NW_012109953.1, read as the reverse complement.
TTTAATCCTTTCTGATCCCCAGTTCCTGGCACATACCAAGCCCTTGGTGAATATTTACTTAATAAAAAGATATTAGAAGCTGGTCAGCACACATGTTTCCTCAAGCTACTGTAACAAATTGACACAAATCTGATGACTTAAAGCAACAGAAGTTTATTCTCTAAGTGTCCTGGACACCAGAAGTCCAAAATCAGTTTCACTGGGCCAAAATCAAGGTGCTATGAGGGCTGTGCTCTCCCTGGAGGCTCTAGGAGAAAATCTGTTCTGTTAAAAGAAAAATTTTTGACAAATTAAATTCAACACGGTTTAATTGAGCAAAGAGTGATTCTCCAATCAGGAAGCCCGCAGAACAAGAAGAGGTTGAGAGTGATTCCCAGAACTGCCACAAGTTTGGATAACATCTGTGAACAGAAAAAGAAAAGTGAGGTACAGAAAACAAAAGTGAAGTACAGAAAAAAAATAGCTGGATTGATTACGGGTCTGTGTTTGCCTAATTTAACACGGTTTGTACAGTTGGTAGCCTGTAATTGAATGAGACCCAACTGCTGTGATTGGCTAAGACTTGGCTGCTGTGATTGACTGAGACTTGGCTGCTGCTGTGACTGGCTGAGACTCAGTTGCTGTGATTGGCGGAAACTAGCTACTTGTTACACAAACAGGTTGCCGTTTGTTTACATATCCAGTTAGGTGACAGTTCACTGTGTTCGGGGAAACCTTTTGGTTGAATTTAAATATGTGAGGAGGCAGCTTTAAGGGAAACTTAATGTAACAGGTTTTTTGCCTCTTCCAGCTTCTGGCAGCTGCCAGCATCCCCTGGCTTGTAACTACATCACTCCATTCTCTGCCTTTATGGTCACGTGGCCTCTGTCTCTCTCTCTCATTAGGATACCTGTGATTGCACTGAGAGCTCACACAAATAATCCAGGATAATCTCCCATCTTAAAATCCTGAATCACAACCACAAAGACGTTGCCATATAAGGTGACACCAGTTTAAGGCATAGATATCTTGGAGGGACCTCATTCAGCCTATGGCACACGTCATTCCAGCCTTTAGAAGCATCAGTTTGAGGCTGGGGGTGCTGGCTTAGTGCCACTCATTTCATGGGTGAGTTTCAGTGTTCACACTGGAAGGCACTGATTGAGAATCACACCTTTCAGAGGGAGGAGCTGCCTGCAAGTCAACCACCTGGGGCTTCAGTAGAGCAGCATACTCACCCTCATGAATCTATTCAGAGTCTCTTCACCACCTCCAGCCTGGATGTTCCCTTATCCACCAATGGGAATAATACAAGTGCCTGCCACCTGGCTTTGCTATAAGGATTATGTGACAGGGCCCATGTGAAGTGCCTGGGATACGTTTGGATGTCTTAGAACATTAGCCACAATTACTGCTCTTCTTGTTGGCTAAGTTCCCTTGGAACTCAAGGGTCTATGAGATGAATCCATGCTTTTCAAAGGCTTCCTAATTACTCACTAATTACTCACCAGTATCCCTGGCAGGCCAATGGCTCAGAAGTGAGTGAAAATAAAAGGCAAGTGAAACTTCCTTTGTGGTCAGATTTATCCTTTGATAACTTTGGATTTACTCTGACAAAGCCACTTGGTCATGCGAGATGCTTTCCTCCTCGCTGGGAGCCAAGTAGGTGGAAGATAGGACAGGAAGTCTGTTTCAGTGCTTCTAAGTGACCAAGAGTAAATCCTTTGAACATTAGTGCACTTGAGAAAAGGCTCAATTCTCCGCATTTGCCCTGAGCTGTGCAGTGTTCATTCTTTCCCTTCTGTAGGCCAAAGTTGGAATGTTCTTCCTTAATGGCCTGGCTTAGAGCGAATCTGACACATCAGCTATTACTTAAAACTAAATAACTAAAGGATAATGAAAGCCTTCACTATTGATATTTAAATCCCTCCCAGCTGCAATCCACAGTTCTCACTCTGTGCCCTTTGGAATGGTGGTGAGCAGCTCCTTCAAATGTCACTGGCATGGCTGGACCAAGAACAGGCCTCCTCTGAAGCCACTTTTGCCAGCACAGTTGTCACAGACCCATGTCAAGCCTCACCTTCAAAACCGTCATGGTGGCCACATGGAGCAGCCATAACCTCATTTGCTGTAGCCAATGCAATGTGGATGGAAGTAGCTGAAGCAGAGATGTTGAATGCACCTGTGCAGGTGGGATCAGCCTCTAGGCTCCTGCCATCACATAGGAAGCATGCCCTCAGGGTGGATCCCCAAGCAGAGCAGACCCAAGCCCACCCACCTGCAGCCTGGAGAGGTGCGTGGCTGAAGTCAGCCAAACTCAGTCAAGAAGAGCCACACTTCCGAGCTGGGAATCAGAAAAAGAAGTGTGTGCTGCTGCAGTCACTGAGATGTTGATGTTCTTGGTTACACAGCAAAACATGATTAGCACAGAGTCTTTCTCCCCCTGGTCTGTGGATGCCTGAGAAGAGGCCCCACACCTACCCAACAGGTGCCAGGCCCAGAGTGAACACTGAAATAGTCATCAAAAACAGCACTGAGAGAGAGAAGTTTATATTAGACTTTCCTTTCCTTAAATGAATCCCATGAGCCTGCGACAGGCAGTCCTAACAGAGCTGGTGAAGGGAGAGCTGGAAGTCTCATCAAGCCATGATTGATGGTGTGGGATCAGCTGTAGCTATTTCTGTGATCTCATATTGCAGATCTCATGCAGAGATGCTTGATTCAGCCATATGGGTTCAGAACACCCATCTGACCCCAAATCAGACCTATGATGCCCATTTCTCCTTCCAGCTCTATCTATGAAGTGGGCTCAAAGTTGGGTCATAAATTGGGTGGCCTTAGTTGTAAGGTGTCCTGGGACTCGTGCAAGCTGTCCAGGAGAGAGGACCATGCCAGGAAGAGCCAGACCAGGACAAAGGACATGGACTGGCTATTGGAGAACATCCAAAGTTTGGGTCGAAGTTTTGGTGGGCGACCATTATGATAGGCATGAGATACAGCAGGGGCTGATTATCAGGCCCAGTACCTCCAGGCCGGTGGGTAGAATGGCCTGGTTCAGGAAGGGGCAGGAGGGCGAGTTGTGGCTGTCCACGGGAGCAGTCTTCAGTGTGGACAGCTGGAGAGTTGGGTGCTTGGTGGAGCTGGATGAAAAAAGAGGAAACCTAGCTTCATATCCTGGGAAAGGGAATTCCAAAACTTGTCAGGAATAACAAAGGAGGTACAGCCCAAGCTCAAAGGCTAGAAGTTTGGCAGGAAACAGGGGTTCCAGGAGAAGCCCAGGAAATAGGCTAGGTAAGAAGTGGGGGCTAAGAGGAGAATGCGGCTGGAGGACATGGTTGGGCCCAGGATGGCATGGACCGTCTGACCCAGACACATCCATAACCCCTAAGCTCTATTGTTTCTCATCAACCCCTGAGGATGTAGAATAAGCACATCTGAGTGTCAGAGCAGGGCAGATCAGGCTTAGGCTAGAGGGGCAGGTGTTGGCCCACATTGTCCGGTCTCCACTGAAGGCTGTTTCCAGTTGCTGTGGAGCCCCGAGAGCTGATGTCCCTGGTGGGCTGGAGTCAGCACAGGCCTTTCTGATCCAGCAGCACCTCCCGCCTGGCGTCTCTCCTCGCTTTTGTTAGTATCCCCTTCTGCCCCTTCTTGGCCTTCTTCATAGCACTTGCCATGCTTAACAGTTCTACACTCATCTAAGAGGGAATCACAACTGTTTTGGTTCCTATTTCAGCCCCAGGGCCTGATACGTGGCCTGGCTCATAGTGAACTCTTGAGAAAAGTTAGTGCCCTGAAAAACAATGAAAAAAAAAAAAAAGAATGAAGAAAAAAGAGTCAAGACAGATCAACTAGGATCCTATCTGTGTCCCTCAAGTTAATGACATTTGATAAACAACTTCTTTGTCTGTTCCTTCCCTTTGTCTGCCGCCCAGGAGACATGGTGACAGAAGGACAATGCCTGGGCCTGAGCTGGGGGCTGCATTCCATTGCTGCCTCTTCCTGGCACAACCTATAATTGTTCTAACCCAGCAGAGCTTCCGTGTTTGCATTTGTTTTAATGGGAGTAATAACAACAACTTCACAGTGCAATAAATAAATAATGGATATAAAGTGAGATGCTTGTCACACGGCCAGAGATAAGTAAATTCTTGCTGGTTCTTCCTTCCTCTTGCACTTTGCCAAGGTTTAGTTTCTTGTTTGAAAGTAACAGAATTCAAATTTAAGCAAACTTAAACAGCAGAGGGAATTTATGGGTAGAGTCCTAGGGTGTGTCATAAAGTCCAGGGAGTCTCTGAAAGCCAGGTTCAGAAGGGAACGTGAGCTTCTCTGGAGCTGGAGTAACAGGGACTCCTAGGCCTTCACTTAAGTGTGGCTGTGACTTGCGTTTGGTTTTACCAAGGAGAATACTGACTGGTCTCTTGAGTTGGGTGCACTCCCCCTCTTGGTCCAATCATGGTCAAAGGAGCAGGGTGTCTTAGAATGAACAGGGAATGGATGCCAGAAGCACCTCATTCATGGGAGAAGTTAGTTATGCTCAAAGAACAGGGGCAGGACATAAACAGGTGGTCTGTTTTAGTTATACTTTTCTGCATCAGTTCTTCTATGAGACTGTCCTGGAGTCACTCAGCTGGCGACATTAGTTATCTCCCTAGCAGCGCTTTATTCTTCACTTTGCGCACTTAATGCCATTGCTCGTAACTTGGTATGTATCTGTTCTTCTCCTCCCTATGCCTCTGCATCCCTCAAATGTATGTACCTGTTCTTCTCTTCCCCATCCCTCTGCATTCTTCAAATGTAGGGGCCGTGTCTGATTATCTTCTTGTATCTCTATGATAAGCAAAGTGACAAGCACAAAATGTAGAGGCCTTGTCTGATTATCCCCTTGTATCTCTATAATAAGCAAAGTGACCGGCATACAATGGCCTTGATGACGGTGTGTGCTTGGCTTAGTAAGTGGTCATACGCAGACAGGAATAGAGGAGTAAATACTCCAAGAGAAACATAAAGAGGCCATACCCCTTAGTGTTTTACAACCCTGACCACTGGAGCCCGTAGCGTTAAAAATAACTAATCTATCCATTCATCTTTTTCATACAGGGTGGGATCACATGCCTACTATGTGCCAGGTGCTGCCAGACCAGGATCTTGCTTCCTTGATCTACAGACTAAGGTCTCGTCTGAAAGGGGTGTTCTTCAGGAGATAGGTTAACGTCCAACACATTGGATGTGGTAATTGAATACAACTTTCTTTCTACTTCCCGAATAATTGAATAAGTTTTTCTTACTTAACTGTAGAACTAGTAATAGAAGAACTTGCTTTGGTCCAACTTTTAAAAGACAATTCATTCCCTGTGTTTTACTCTGGCATTTAGATCAATCATATTGTCTCATTGCAAATTGTACAATTGCATAGTTTTCCAAGGTTTGAGCCAAATATTTTTTAAAAATTGCTGGTTCGATAATTGAATGCCAGGAACTGAGGAGTCCTAGTAATCTTATTTCATGAGACTTCAGACGGCAGATTTTTCTAAGGGGCTATCATTTGACAATAAATGAATATTTCATTGGATCTGTTGGAATTGTTTTACTTTGAAAGTTAATTCATGGGTTTAGGCCTCTGCTGCTTTCCCTCCATTTCAGACTCCAAAAGTTATGTTAGATTCAATTTTTCCACTCCTGGGAAGAAGCACTCTCAGTTTTAAAGTCAAGGCATTATTTCTTCTTTTAAACAGAGAAAGCTAATGGTAATTTACATTTTTGCCATGAGTGAGAATCAATAGGAATAAACTAAGTGTTGATAAACTGACAGTACATTTTGTGTTAAAGTTATTCTGTCACTATTAAAACAACTTCACATTGGAAAACATAAAGTACCCAAGCCTGCTTCTTTCTTGTCAGGCAAATTGTGGGTAGTGCCTCAGACTAGGAGATCAAGTTTAAAATGTGTCCAAACTCCATAGAATCTTCTCCCACTATCCCCTTTCTTGTCCCAGTGAAGAAGAGTGTGTATTACCACATGCATATTAGATGAGCAACCCAAGTCACTGCTTTCTGCCTGGGATGGATGGATGACCCAGGAGCTGAACATCAAGCCCTCAAAAATATTATACCATCAACAATGGGACAAATCAAAACTGTCCACCACATGAAAAGATGCAGTGAGGGCCGGCATTATTTCCCTGGAATTCCTGTCAATGATGCATAATCTGAATGTAATCCCAAGGAAACATCAGACAAACTCAAAATGAGGGGCATCCTACCACGTAACTGGTCTGACCTCTTCAAAACCATCAAGTTCATGCAAGTCAAAAACGACAAAGGACACTTCACAAATTAAAAACACCAAAAGATATGTGACAGCTAAATGTAGTTTGTGATTCTGATCTGTATCCTTTTGCTACAAAGTGCTTCAGTAGGACAAGTGGAGACATTTGAATGGAGTTCGGCTCTAAGGTGATAGGAAGGCATCAATGCTGATTTTTCTGATTTGATGGCTGTACTGTGGTAATGAGGGTGGTGGAAGCTGGTATGGCATCACGTCTGCAACTTACTCTCAAATGGTTCAGGGAAAAAAGTCTTAGATCTGTCCTTGAAACTTTTCTGGAAACTTCAGATTGTTTGTACATTAAAAAAATAATAATAATAAGGTCGAGGACTTCCGAGACCATTCTGGCCACGTGGTAATCCTTTCTCCCCACCAACCAGTAGGCACAGCATGGTGCAGCAGGCTGCCCATGTTCACTAAGCATCGATCCAGTTCTTCATTCTCTTTAGTTAGGCTAAATATAATCCTTTATATATATTTATTCATTGCTAGTAATTAATGGCTAAGTATCATTCCCCAAACAACCCCATGATTTTATCAACTGGAGAGCTGATAGCTTAGAGCACAAAAGCAATATCAGCTGTACAGTGATGAACAGAAGTCACCGGTGCACTGGTATCACAATGTTCAAGCCTCTTACTTTACAGGTGAGGACAGCAAGGCAGGCACAGGCAACAGTGAGGAGCCTGAGCTCACCCTCAGTGTCCTCCGTCCTGGGCCAGCATGCTCACCAGTGCTGTCTCCCTGCATTTCTTGCAAGGAACAGACCCTTTAACATTGACCTTGGCTTGGCTTTTCTCCCTGTGGCTCTGGGGGGTAAATAATCATACTAAGCTCTAAGGTGGGTAGCCAGAGAGCACTCTCAAGGCTTCAATTAAACAGGAGGGCACTAATGGAAATAGAGAGGTGAGACAGAAAGTGCAAAAGAGCAAAGAGAAATTGAATATATTGTGATTGCTTCTTCTTTCACTTAGTTGTAATGGAAGACTGTGCTTGTGGGAAGCCCAGAAAGAGTGGTTCCTGGAACGGGTGTAGCTTTGTGGTTAAGGATTTGAACTGTGGATTTAGGTTTCAACATAAACACAGGTCCAGTGAATAGCAAGCAGCCCGCATGCAGCTGGGGTGGACCTCGTCAGTCCAGATTGACGACCTAATACCCGGTCCAAGAGACTGACACTTCATGCTGCCCAGGGCAGGCAGAGAAGGAGGCAAATTCATGTGTGCATCCCAGTGTCCCTGTTTATGACATTGTTATAGACACTTCAAAGCATGACAGAACATGAAGATGGCGATGCACTTTGTGAAACAAATGTCGCACATGTATCTGTTCTGCAGTAACATAAAAAAAATTTTAAATAACAAAGAGACCTGCATGATGCTATCTTGTAGGCGTGGGCAGTTGGAGGACAGTGAGGAAGCAGCTGGAGGAGATGGGAAGGTGCAGGTTTGCCCATGCGATCTGCAGAACACAAGATCTGTGTCAGGGACTGTGGGGCGCTGATGACAATGTGGCCCTGCATCGCCAAGGAGCTGGCTGGGCCTCATGAGAGCTGGTAGAAAGAAAGCAGTATGTCTCTGGCCCTCCTGTCTTCCTAGACTTGAAGAAAACAAGAAACAGAGTTAAGAAATTAGGAACATGGAAAATGATCTGAACACAACATCTGAAGAAAGGCTGCAAAACGCAGGGAAAATTAGATGCAGGTGAGGAAGACTGTGTGATGACAAGACTTGCCTCTGGAGGTCTTGGAGCCAGCAAGGCACCATGTTCTCCCGTCAGTGCACATCCTCTGGGCAAACAGTCCTTTGCTGGAAACAAAAGCTCCAGGTCGTCCAGGCCTGGGCTGCAGAAAATTCTAAGAATTATCCTGGATGCCACTGGGAGGCAGGAAGGTGGCACTGAGTGAGGGAACTTGTAGCTTCACCGTCTTTGAGATAAGCATGCACATGGGGTGGGGAGCCCAAGGGGAAGAATGACTGTCATTGGAAGGACCCATAAGACTGCTGGTGGTGGTCAGTAAAAAAGAGAAGGCAAAACCACCGCACAAAAACCTGGGACCCACAGGCTTCAGAATTAGCCTAGAAATTTCCTCTTGCCCTGAGTAGAGACGGTAAAGGAGAGAGCAAGAAACTAAAATCCAGCATCCTCCCTCCACAGGAATGGCTGAGGGCTGCCAGCCACATCACACTCAGCCACCAGGGCCTCAAGTCCTCAGTGCCAAAGCAGGCTCTGGGAGGCACAGCCCAGAGTCTTCCACGATGAGGGATGTGGCAGATGCAAGTCCAGTAAAAGAAAAGTAACTAAGGCTTTTACTTTTGTATGTGGAGAAACATTTTATAGTTTTATTTGAAGAAAGGAAGTGGATGCTCCAAACAGCATGTTAAGCATACACAAAGCAGCCAGAAAGCTGAAGAACTGACAGGAAATATGTGAGGCTAGATCAGGTCCCACGGAAAACCTGGCCTGCCTCTGGATGAGGAACTCACTGGGGAAAATGAAAGAGTTTTAACATGTATTCCAACTAATGACAGTCGAATTGTGTACACTTGGACCATGTCTACACTGCTAAATGCAACAAGGGAGGAAACAGTCCTGCGGGTTGAAATGAGATTCCTTGGTCCACTGCTCATGAGCAAGGTCTCCATGGGGTTGGGAATGATGCCATTGTCTCTGGATTACCGCTGAGTCCTATGGAGAGTTGTGGAAACAAGGTCCTGATCCCGAAATGCTTCCATCTTGATAATACTTTGCAATTCACACTCTTATATGAGAAGTAGAAATGACTCTAATTTGGAAGACGCAAAAAGCAAGGAGACTAATTAGGATAAAAACTGGCTTTGGGTTAATAGTGCACATAAAAGAGGAATAAAAAAGGCATGGAACTTTATTAGCTGTCCAGCAGCTGCAGCTCACTTTGCTGGGCCAAGAAAAGACCTTAAGGAATATGAACCGGTTATTAGAGAAAAGAACCACATCAGCTTTAGTTAGCAAGAATGAAAGGCTGGCTAAAACACAGAGGAAGGGAAATGCAAATGGACCCTCATTAGTACTTGGCTCAAGTTTGTAGTATTTAAAACTCTTTTGAGACCCAGATAAAAATATTTAAAAAACAAATAGGAAAGGGAGAGCACAACATTCAATTGAGGTCATGCTTACAGAGAAGATAATTCACAGTGATGTAAATGAATGCTACACACAACATGGGCCTGAATTTTATATATATATATTTTATATATATTTTATATATATATGATATATATAATGCATGCTCTAAGTTGAAGTGAAAAAGGACCACAGCATTTTTCTTTTTTAAAAGAGAACCATATTTAATTTTATCTTATTCTATGGCAGTTTATTTTATTATTTTTATTTTACTTTAAGTGATACACGTGCAGAATGTTCAGATTTGTTAAATAGCTATACATGTGCCATGGTGGTTTGCTGCACCTATCAACCCATCATCTAGGTTTTAAGCCCCACATGCATTAGATATTTGTCCTAATGCTTTCCCTCCCTTTGCCCCCAAAGCCCCAGCTGGCCACAGTGTGTGATATTTCCCTCCCTGTGTCCATGCGTTCTCATGTTCAACTCCCACTTACGTGTGAGAACATGTGGTGTTTGGTTTTCTGTTCCTGTGTTAGTTTGCTGAGGATGATGGCTTCCAGCTTCAACCAGCTTCATCCATGTCCCTGAAAAGGACATGAACTCATTCTTTTTATGGCTGCATAGTATTCCATGTTGTATATGTGCCACATTTTCTTTATCCAGTCTATCATCGATGGGCATTCGGATTGGTTCCAAGTCTTTGCTATTTTAATAGTACTGCAATAAACATACGTGTGCGTGTGTCTTTGTAGTTGAATGATTATAATCCTTTGGGTATATACCCAGTAATGGGATTACTAGGATCACAGCATTTTCAATATTTCAAGGACAACAGCTGATTTTTTTTAATGGCTCCAAGTAAGTTCACTAGTATTCATACACCAGACCCACAATAGGTCTGGTGTATGATAGGCCAGCATAAAAATAATCTAAAAGTAGTGAAGCAGAGGTATATTAGCTAAAATACAGGTCTAGATGTTTTAAAATAGAGAGAATAAGAGCAGCCTAAGTAAAACAGAAGCATGTTTCTCTCTCAGACGTAAGTCCAGATGAGTACTCGATCCAGTGGAGCAGCATGACTTTGTTCCCCAAATGGTCCGGGAACTCAGACATTGTGTAGCCTTGCTCTCCTGTCTCCATGGTGTGCCTCCCTCTTCATGGTTCAAGATGGCTCATGACTGATATAGCTGACTCCAGGCTGTGGAAAGGGCCAGGAGGGCTGAAGAAGAAGCAATGTCCTTTTAAATGCACAACCAGGCAGTTGCACTTATCACTTCTGTTCACAGACCATTGGCCACAACTCAGCCACATGGAGCTACCAGAGTCTAGGACATGCAGTTCTGAGCTGGGTACCATGTACTAAGACTGGGATAGAGCATAGAGGCACATTCTGTCACTTAAAGAAAAAGGTGGCAAATGGATACTAGAAGTCAATCGGCGTGTGGGCACCCGGGTTCCTTCCAGAGTCTTGTTCCACTAGCCCCCAAAGTGTTGCTGTAACTACAGGGTCTCATTCTAACTGGACCTACTCTGTCAATAGCAGGATTTTAAGTTATTGTACATTTACAGAGCCAAGAAGTTGCAAGTCAGGCAGCCAAGGAATGTGCAGTGAAAAAGCTTTGACCTGTAACAACACCCAGAGCCAATATGTCCTCCCTGCAGAATAAAAAAGGCCAGGGCATGACCAGAATCTGAATGCTGGAACCCTTTCAGAAGTGAGGGGTCCATTAATCAGGAAGATATACTACTGAAATCTACCATTCCATATCTTACCACAAATGGCCTAGTTTGAAGGTCTCCAAAAGAAACCTGCCCCACCAGCACTTCTGCACCCAAACCTGTCCTCCCTGACCCAGAAAACTTGTCCCAGACCCCAGACCAAGGAGAGAGATTTGAGCTGTGCCTCCTGTCTCCTTACCAGTTGACCTCACACTAAAGCCTTTTTTTTTTCTCCAAAGTCAGTACCATGGTAAAAGCTTCTATGAATGTCAAATGGTGAATGCATTGCTCAGTAATGGTGCTTTCATCACATGCTCAAAGCTGGCCCAGCATTGCCTTGTCTGTACTCCAGCTAGTGGGAAGGGAAAGAGAATGTGCAGAGCAAACAGCTGCCTTTGAAGGACAAAACTAGGAATTGCACATGTTCTTTCTCATCAATTTCACCTGCCAAATCTTAGTCTCATGGCCTCATCTAGCTGCAAGTGAGTCTGGGAAATGTCTGGGGACATGGGGGTTCTATAAATAGCAGGGAGAAATGGAGAATAATTATTGCCAGACAAGTCAAAGTTTCAAACACAAATAATTGAAAATGTAACTGCTGAGAGCATGTGTAATCTACTTAACATACAACAAATTGCTCTTAGGTCCTAATAGACCCATGGTGCTTCTAATTAGAAAGAATCTTTATTACTCAAATGTGTTGAGCTGGATTTCAAAGTTGGAAACATTTTGTGTGTTCTTAAGAAAGAATGATGATTTTATTTTTTTAAGAAACAGTTTATTATTTGGATGGCATTTTCAGTAATTTTGTTTGAATTAGAGCGGCTTCACTGAAAGGGGCAGTGCAATTCCAGAACAGGGTTTCCCAGACTATGTTTTGTTTATGCCTTATGAAATAATTTTGCAAAACAGATGCATAACCTCCTCCCTTTGACAGTTTTTCAGAACATATTGCACGTTAAAGCTTTTACAAGTGCTGCAGGAAAGAATCTGGCATACCTTTCCTAAGCCAGCCTAAGCCAAACTTACTTGGTCTTTGAGCTCCTTCTTACAATGCCCTTTTCACCCTCCAATGCAACTAGCATTTCATGGGGGCACATTTGGGGAAACACTTTCTAGCATGGTAGGCACCATAATAAAGAAGCCATATGCACAATTTTTAAGTCATGGCCTGTCACTAAGAACATCGAGTCACATGGAGTGAGAATTGACTAACTGCAAGACCCTTGCATACCACCCAAACTCCTTGGGTCTGTGATAAGAGGGAATTTGGCCAGATTACATCTAATACTAGGTATTAGAGATCATGTCCCTTCTTTTTCTGTTACTATGTATGAGCAGACCAAAAGGATCATACTTTTAGGAAAAATAGTTTATTGGGGGCAAGAAATATGTCTGCCCTTCATTGTAACCCAGAGTCTTCCTTGCAACAGGCTTACGGTCTCAATAAATTGCTCTGAACCAAGGAATGAACGAGCGAAGGGGATCCTAAGAGATCAGGTGATCTACCACCTTCAGAGAGAGCCATGATTGACCCCCTACAAAGGGAGCCCCGGAGGTAGAAATGCCTGGGACTTACTCACTCAGCCAGAAGGTGACAGGTAGGGGTGGGGGTTCCTAGCCCCTGCCCCCAAGGCCCTGTCCTTCCTTCCATTCCATAGTGGTGGAATCTAGCTATACCATGGTTATGAAGCAGGGCCAAGAAATAAAGGCTATACATGGAAATAATTTGCAAAGGCCAGTCTGTTTTTTTTTCATTTCTGTTTGGATCAGAATTTAGCTCTGATGAGAAACGTTCATCTCGTCATGGGAAAATGCTCATTAGAACGTCAAGGGGTAAAACTAAGATTCAAATCTATGGACGTGGCATATCATTTCACATTTGTGAATGTTCAGGCTACAGCCATGTGAACATAGGCATGAGAAGAACTCAAAGGAAATGTATAGATACACTATAATTTTTATCCCTGGAAGTAGGGTTATGAGTGACTCTAGCTATTATTATTTTATTCTTCTCAGTAAGTAACCTAGACTTACCAATCCATGCTTATCAACACTGTCACACTCACATTAACTTTTCACCTCCAATCTACTGGCCCAGTAGCCCCAGTGGTCGCCTTCATTATGCAAGGAGTTTCACTTTTTTTTTTTTTTTTTCCCGGAGTCTTGCTCTGTCGCCCAGGCTGGAATGCAGTGGCGCGATTTTGGCTCACTGCAAGCTCCGCCTCCCAGGTTCACACCATTCTCCTGCCTCAGCCTCTTGAGTAGCTGGGACTACAGGTGCATGCCACCACGCCCAACTAAGTTTTTGTATTTTTTTTTTAGTAGAGATGGGGTTTCACCATGTTGCCTAGGCTGGTCTCAAACTCCTGAACTCAGGCAATCCACCCACGTCTGCCTCCCAAAGTGCTAGGATTACAGGCGTGAGCCACCATGCCCAGCCTCATGTGAGGAGGTTCCATGCAGTGGAGCCAGAATTGAAGGAGCAATTGGTGGAAGCCCCTGCTGAGAGCACTCCTGCCACTGGGTAGCCAGTCCTTCCTCGAAGGAGAGTCTCACAACGTGTGAGCCGATGACCCACAGCCCCCAAGGCTGGCCCCCACCCACGCGCTATGGAGGGCTACATTGAAGTCTCTCACCTCCTCCCAGGGTAACAGATGGGCAAGTCCAGAGATTGCAATTACAGGCATATTCTTTTGAAAGCCTTTTGCCCCTTGCCGGAGAGCTGGCCTTGACAGCAGAGACTGACTGACACGGCTGTACTGAGCTTTCTAGGTTACAGCGAGCTGTGATGCACACAATTTAATGGTGTCTTTTGTAGTGCTGAAAGAAGAGAATGTTTGCCTGGAGGCCATTTGAATGTTCACGCACTTAAAAAAAAATGTTGGTCTGTGGGCTTCGAATCAGGCAGAGAATAGCAGAAACATCCTTCCCAGGAGTCTCTTAACTAAAGGGAGTGGTAAGAGGAACAGTTGGTATCAGTTTACATTTCCATGGGAGAATAAGAGCACCCCAAAGCTAATCAAGAAGGGCTGTGCATGCGTGTGTGAGTATGAGTGCCTGTTTGTGCCTTAGGCCTGTGTCTGTGTGTATACACATGTGTGCACACATGTGCATGTGGGTGTATCTGAGGCTCTCAGAGGATGAGCAAGGCTGTGGCTGTTTCCATTCCACAGGCTCCAAATGCATTTGAAAATGAAAAAAACGAGGCTATAAAATGGGTGGCATATTTTAAATGTTTACTTTGCACACATGTGAGGTTTTTACGCGAACTGCATGGCCTCATTTGGAGCTAATGTAGAAAACTTAAAATGCGCAGCCTGCTGGGCAGAACAACCCCATCCGTGCAGCTGCTTCTGGCCTCTTCCACCCCAGGAAAGGGCCCGTGTGCCTGTGGGGGAAGAGAGACCATGTAAGCTGCCAGCTGCTTCCCCCAGAAGCAAGTAGGACAGCCACAGGCGTGGGAGAGGCCTTCTCAGAAACTCTGAGCCCTGACATATTTGTTGGGGTATTTCCCACCCTGGACTGACCCACATCTGCTTGGAGGGAAACAGCAGACTAGATTGCATGTTATAGACAATGTGAGTTTGACTTCACTGATCCCTGGAGGCTGGAAATTTTCCCTCTGGCAAGCAAGGTTAGGTCTAAAGGCGAAAACTCCCACAGTACCGGAGCCAGGAGGCTGCCGGCTGCAGACAGCCCAGGAGCCCGGGGCATGGGAGAAAGCCTTCTGATTCACCAAGCATGAGATTTCATTAGGCTCACTGGAGTTGCAGCCCACCATGGTGGGTCCATGTCTGCTCTGTGGCCCGGCCCTGCCATTCCAACTGGTGGCTACCAGCCTGCTGGAAGTCCAAGTGGAGTTCTGGTCAGCAGCACTGAAGGCTCCCCAGGAGGATGGGCACTGGCAGGGCGTGGGACAGACCCAGTGTGTCCGGGCATCCCAGACCCAGTGTGGAAGGGAGGGGCTCCATCAGCAGTCTCAGAAGGACATGGGGCAGGGGTGAGGAAGCGGGAGAAGGGAGCACTTCCCTCATGCAAGTAGGTGGCATGTGGAGAGCCAGCAGAAACACAGGCAGGTGGGCTAGGGGAGACCAGGACAACTGGAGCAGATATCAAGGTGTCCTAATCGATGGGCACATGAAATTGGGGGCCATAGGCCAGAGCTATGCTAGGTCCTCTCTGAGACCCTGACTAGAGCAGGCCCAGGACCAGGTAGGTAAAAATCAAAGGGATGAAAAAAAAGTGGGTCTCTGTATCCAGGGCCGGTCTCAAGTCAAGAAGAGGGCAAGGCCACCAGTCACCTAGACTTACAGAACAGTTACAGGAAGAGCACAGAGAGTTCCCAGATACCTTTCATTTGGAGACTCCCAAATGTGAGCGTTTTTGCTATCTCTGCTCTCTGTCTCTCTCTCTCTTCCCCTTTACCCCCAAAGACTTCAGTGTGTGTAAAAACAAGAACATTCTCTCACTTAACTAAAAAAATTATCAAAATCAGAAAATTAAGGCCAATACAAACCTATTATCTAAGCTACAGACCTTATTCAGATTTCACTAATTGCACCAATAAAGTCCCCGGTGGAAGTGAAAGGTCATGTTGCACTTTGCTGACCCCTCCCTGGCCTCCCGTCACCTGGAGCACCCCTACCTTCCTTTATATTCCACGGCCCGGACATTTGACCGCTCCAGGTTAGGTTCATAGCATGACCCTCAGTTTGGGCGGGCTGTTTTTAAACGTGCATCACAGGCAAATCCTCACTCCGTTTGCCAAAAGAAGCTGCCCTATTAAGCATGTGTCTTCTTTAAAACTCAAGATGCTAGTTCTGTTTTGATAAATGAATAGGAAACATATTTTTTGGCAGGCCTGCGGTTCTGTGATTCATGTCTGTTAAAGCAACAGCAGCTTTTTCTCCCCTTTCTCTCTCTACTCAGGGAAGCGTTTTCTTTTACTTGCCTTTGCCCCTCCACTAAGGCTGCTTGGGTGTGAGGACCCGTGTCACCAGCAAAAGTGGGATCCCAGAGCCTACCTGCCATTCCCAGCAACGGGGATCATTCTGAATGATAATGAAGAACGTATTTTCCAACATGGAAAAATATCAGGCCTTCAATAGGGCGGTACTTGACAGCCCCCAGGGTGGCCCAGGTCTGAGAGCTGACAATCATCAGAACCCCAGCACCACAGGGAGCTAAGATCACAGTGAAACCCGCAGAGCCGTGCATCGTAAGTAACGTGACCTCTGCGGCAATCAAAGCGGTGGTGCAAATCTGGTTTGCATTGCTGTGAGGGGGCTGGAGAATAAGTCAGTGGGTAAAAATATTCATCTGAATCACCAGCCCGTCTTCCATAGGGCTTAGATTTGAGGTCAGCTTGAGCCTAAAATGTAAGCTCATTGGGCTTCATCCCTCAAGCCCTTCCTCTTCCTCCCTGGCTCATCTACCTCCTCAGTTCAAATCCATGAAACACAATTCAGTTCCAGCAATGTGTGGAAACAATTCGGTGCTGGGCTGGGCCAGGTGGTGCCGGCCTAGGACACAGCAATACCGCTAGCCTCAAGGCCACTGCACCACATACATCTCTTCTCCTGCAGCTGCATAATGCGTTTATGTGTAGGTCCTTTCCCCCAGACTTCTGCTTCCTGATAAAGGATAGGAAGAGGCCAGTCGAGTCGTATTCTGGGAATACTCTGCCTTTGTTCTCCTTCCTGGTAGCTTCTTGAATCAATCCCCGAGCTTTCTTCCACCAAGCCAGAAAGCAGCCTCAGACTCTGGGCAGCCACTTCCACTCTCTTGGGGCAGACACCCTTGCAGAAGCTTGCTTGCATTTCTGTCCTGAGAAGTGGAGAGAAGAGAGCTCTGTGACTGTGTAGCCTGTCAAGGCTTTGCGGAAGAGAGGGCCTGACATCAGCTTAAAGAATGGGTGAGTTTGAGGGGCTCCCACAGCAACGGGAAGGGACTGGCATGGGTGACCTTGATTTGAGTCCACACAGACATACCTTGGAGCCAACTACATGCTTTGAGCCAACTATAATGCTTCTTTTTTCTCTTCTTCCTTTAAAACACCAGGGTATAGGGAGATTACAGGTTTAGTGGTAAGAAACTAAATTCTTTGCAACCTGGATTTCTGTGTTCAACCTTGCAGCAGCATCTTTGCAGGTCAGAAAGAAAGTAAATAGCAGATGCTGCCTGGTGCCATCCACATCCCTCTAACTCTCAGAGGTCACCTGAGACATCCCTGCGCATGCCAAAGGTGTTCTCTGGCCTCCACGTGGATGGGCCACAAGTGACTGGGGACCTACCCTCGCCTCCTGCAGCAGTGCTCAAAGAATGAGGATGGGTAAGACCCAGACTTCCTCACCCCTCCCTTTGGTGAGACAACGCTAAGTCATGGCATCGGCACAGCCACTCTGTAGCCTCAGGTGACCATGGAAGTAGCAGCTCATCCACCCCATTTTATTTATTTATTTATTTATTTATTTATTTATTTATTTATTTATTTATATTTCTTAAATTTTAGATTCAGGGAGTACACATCCTTGTTTGTTGCATGGGTATTACATGTGTAATGGTGGAGGTTTGGCTTCTAGTGTATCCATTAACCAAATATTGAGCATTGTACCCAACTGGTAATTTTTCAACCCTCACTCCCTTCCCACCCTCTCCGCTTTTGGAGTCCTCAGAGTTTGATCTCTCCATTTCTATGTCCATGTGTACCCATTCTTTAGCTCCCATTCGTAAGTAAGAATATGTGATATTCTGCTTCTGAGTTAGTTCACTTAGTGAACGAAGCTGGATGGCCTCCAGCTCCATCCATGTTGCTGCACAGGACATGATTCAATTCTTTGTTATGGCTGCATAGCATTGCATATTGTATATGTACAATATTTTCTTTGTCCAGTCAACTATTCATCCACCCTATTTTCTTAGCATTCCTTCTTTCTCTATCTCCTTCCTCCACTCCCTCAGGGTGCTCTGAGGTCACCTTTCAAGTATATTGCCTGCCCCCAGTGCTAGCCTCAGGCTTCACTCTTGGGGAACGTACTAAGACCACAGTGCACTTGGCTGTGAGTGAGGATGATCTTCCCACATTTTCTATGTGGCAAAGGCAAAGGGAAGCTTGATGACAAAGGCAGATATCTGAGATAACAGGACACCTATGGGGCCTTCTCTATGAGCTCCTCTGTGGGCAGAGCAGGCTCAGAGATGAGAAAGAGCCGCCATTTACATCCTGGCTGCTCTCATTCCATCACTCCGGCATCTGTAGGGAAGCAGGCCAGTCCTCTGCCCTGAGGCTGAGGTGGGGGCCTTCTGGCCAGCACAGTTGCCAAGCTTCTGCCTCTGCAAGGCACACCAGGGAGAACAAAAATACCAAATCCTCCTCCAGATTCCCAGAAAAAGCCAGCTCTCCTATTTGTCTCTCCTGGACTGCTGTGACCTGTGACCAGGTAATTAGGACTCTGGGTGACATTTCTCTGATTTAAATTCTCGGTTTCTCTGTTCAAACCTAAAAGAACAGCTCTCATAGAAAAGACATGTTGGGAGGGTTTTTGTCAGGGCCCTGGGCCTCTTGCTGTCTGCCCTCACTGTGGCAGGTCATATGCACAAGGGAGACGAAGGGGCCTCAGTGAGTATTTCCACTGGAGGGTGCTGCAGTGGAGCGGTTTGAGGCTGAATTTTTGTTTTCTTCTGAGACAGGGTCTTGCTCTGTCACCCAGGCTGGAGTGCGGTGAAGCGATCATGGCTCACTGCAGTCTCGACCTCCAGGCTCAAGTGGTCCTTCAATCTCAGCCTCTCGAGTAGCTGGGACTATAGGTGCATACCATCATGCCAGCTAATTTTTGTATTTTTTGGTAGAGACGGAGTTTTACCATGTTGCCTAGGCTGGTCTCAAACTCCTGGGCTCAAGTGATCCTCCTGCCTCAGACTCCCAATATTCTGAGATTACAGGCATCAGCCACTGTACCTGACCTTGGATTTTATTTTTTAAGATTCTTTGGAGCAGGCTCAAAGCCATTCTTCAATCACGAGGAATGAATGACCTCCAGCCCACAGTTGAAATTTCTGACAGGATGGAGTCATTTTATGGTTTCCTTCTGGGCCTGTCCTGGCAAGTGGGAGGCACAAGTGAGTACAGCCTGGAAAAGAGCATTCCACCTCATGTTCAGCTCAATTACCCTTTCCTGAAATGCCAGTCCCATGAGATGGGAGGTGTAGGTTCACCACCAAAGCAGAGCAGGTAGATTTGCTCCTTTAACTTTCTAGAGGCTGAGATAAGAACAAAAGCCATGAGCTCCCTATGGCTTGGGTTGAAGAAAACCTTCGTTCATCCACTCCAAGGCAGTTTACATCCAGGCCAGGTGGGACGCCCTGGCTTTCTGCTCTCCCCTCAGAAAAGGGCTTGACCGAGGAAAGAGATGCAAAGCAGGCTGCAGGCACATTGAGCTCTCTGAAGACATGAGCCCGTTCCTCCATGTGAACCTTGGTGGGTGTGGCCCTGGCTCCCATGAAGGTGTCAGAGCTACCATCTACTCCCACACTGGACAGGGACAGCTGGAGCCAGAGTTCCTGGGCTCAGTGAGCAAGTCTCCCTCTCTTACAGAACACTTAGAGGCAACTCTTAACAACTCAGACCAGATGAGTGAGCACATTCTCACACATGTCCCATATTCCCTAAGTTAGTAACCAGCCCCTTGCTGAAGGGTGACGATGCTTTACACCTCCGGGTCCTTCTGAGGAATGGTTTTGTCGTACAGGTTATCCTTTTCAACATGGATAAGCATTTTATTGTGCATTAATTCTAATGTAACATTAGCTGGAAATAATCTTTCTGGTGAGAGGAGCATTATTCTGCTGGCTTTTGGAGACAGGAAGAACCTTTAGCACCCCCAAGGAGGAAGCCCTGTGGGAGGAGAAAGTGGCCATCATGAGCTTCAGCCAAGATGGCTCTTCAGGTTGCATTGAACTTGTAGACAAGTCTTCACCCGAATACCCCAACCTGGCAATTATGGTCTGCTTATCAGGGGACCTGTGACTTGACAGCCTGTGTCTCAGTTTACTTGTCTATAAAATGGTTGTAAATAATCGTATTGGCCTCATAGGGTAGTGGTGAGAATTAAATGTATTCACGCACAGGAAGAGCCTGGAGAAGTGCCTGGCTCAGGGTCAGCTGCATGTCAGAGTGGGGACTGCCGCTGGCTGAGAGCACCCTGCCAGCCCCATTCCTGGAGAAAAGCAGAAGTTTAGTTCTTGGAAAAGGTGCATATAGATTCTTAAATAAATGATGTCACAGGGACTGCCTTGCTATCCCTGAAAACCAGGGACTTTTTCTAAGTCAGTGATCCGCCTGCTACACTGGAATCCCAGTTTTAGGATCATGTGGGGTCAGCTTTCCCCGCTCCATTGCATGCCAGGGCCTGCCCTTGGATTTTATGCTTGGAAGTTATGGCTACCAATCTCCTCCTTCAGTGACTTTCCATGGCTTGGAGAAGATGGTCCAGAACCCCATCCTGCAGCATAAGGGTCCTGTGTGACTGGTCGCAACTCAGTCATCTGCTGAAGACTGGTGCCCGTGCACTCTACGTTCTGCTGACTGAGGTGCCCTCACCTTTCCCAACACATCACGTGGGGACACGCCCCGTCTGTGTGCATAGGGAATGCTGTGGAATGCATGTAGAGCACCCTCCCTCATCTCCTTGTCGTGCTTCTATCATCTCTCAAGATGCAGTTCACCTTGTCTGGGAAACTCTCTTGAATCCCCAGCAGTTAGCTGCTCCCTCCTCTGACCTGTGAACACACCTCTGAGATTGGACCATGCACTGTGTGGGAGCAGTCTGCTCCTAGCATTCTTCTCTAATAGGGAACTCTGCCTTCCCACCTTCTATACCTGGCACGTGGACAGTGCTATAATGTGGTTGAATACAGAAATTGGTAGGAGGAGATCTGGAGTCAGGGCCCAGTGCTCCTGGAGATGGCTCAGCTCCTGTTCTGAGGCAGAATGAAATCCCTCACAAACTGCAGAGCAAGCAAGGAGAAAACCTACCTCAGAATTTAGTGCTCCCAACACACTGAAGTCTTGTATCAAGCATTTACGCACCTGCTAGAGATCAGTGGCTCTGGAGGAAGCAGCACATAGACATTTGTTCCTGGGCAACACTAACCCGAGACCTACCTGAGGAAATGTGAACCTGTTATCTGCTAGTTTTTGAGATCCCCTTTACCTCCACCTGGTGGGGAACGAGCCGTCCCCTGCTGTCTGCTTTTTGCCTTCTTGATACCCGGATTATTCTACCAGAGTTAAATTTCTAGGTTTTCAGTAGAGACTTTTCAAGGGGCTGAGCCCTTCTGAGCCTGAAGAGTGTTATTCCTCTCTCTTGCTCTCAGTAGCCTGATTTGTAGGTCAGCCTACCATTTACTCTCCCACAAGGATTGCGGTATATTGTATTATTGTATTATTGTCCTTGTTCTTCACC